>NC_091983.1:83330566-83598801 GCF_044704955.1 Pristiophorus japonicus
AATTGTGCTCATTTTTTTTGCATGCAAAGGTTCTTAATTACCTCATCGCCAAATGTTATGCATGTAATAACTCGATAGATTGAACACTGTAAACTGACACAGGTACAAACCTGGCTCTGCTTTACTAGGGCCCAAATTGATTACATTACATGATGGCTTGCCTTGTATACTTGAGCCACACACACGTGCGTGCAGCCCAAGAACCTCCGACAGTGGTGCCATCTGGTGGCTAGTAACCCCAAGCATACATACATAGCAGTCATAAAGACCAGAAAGACCCATGTTCGATGCCAGGTCTGTGTAGTTAGCTCATCTCAGCCACAGTGACCACAGAAATGTTATAAGTGGCCTCACCTCGGGTTAGGAAGGGATAAAAATATTAGTCAGGAGTTTCACCTCTTGGTCACTATTCAGTTTTTCTGCTGAAAAATATGCATGTGCTCATCAGATGAAGGCAGGTTCAGGATCAGTTTTGATGTCCAGCACATCACAAGCCTACCAACACTCAGATAGGATTTTTTGCTTTAGCATTCCTGACCCTTACAAGCAGCACATATTGGGAAATTCTGAACCTCAACCTGTAATTTCACAGCCATTAATTTAATCTTCAGAGTATCACAGGCTGAGGATGCTGAATTTCCTGATATGCTTTCCTAATGTGTGCTAGCAGTGGTGAAATGGAAAATCCCAGCTAAAATGTCTGACCTCATAATGAGGAGAATATCCACTTGAGTGTAATATTGGAAGGAACGTAAGCCAGTACGTACCAACATTTTCAGGTGGGGGAGAAATGTAGAAAGGGAGGAAAAAATGGATTTTGTACTAACCTGTTGCAAGCATGGTTTCATAGTTCCGCTTAACATTCTTATAACGGATCTTTTCCCATTTATTTAGCTCCGCCCATTCATCTTTGGAAAAATGAATGGCAATGTCTTTAAACTTGTCTATAATCTGAGCTGATTACTGATTGAATGACAGTATAAAATAGCGCTCCTCTGTGAGTCTGAATTAACCTTATTACATCCAACTTTTCTTTATGGGGGATACATTTGCACTGGCAATTTATAAAAGGGGAGGAAAGTACTTGAATATAACCAGCACTGTCCAATCCTCCATTTGAAGTTGTTTAATTTCACATTATCTGTTAATTCAAGATTAAATCTGCTAAAAATAGTCTGTTGTGCTGTTTTATTAAAATTTCACAATTTCAATTTTTTCATCAAATTAACATGAGTAGACTGTAATTTGTTCTAATTGCTTTCAATTATAGGTATTATTATAAAGGTATTATTATAACTATTAAAGACCTGCATATGAAGAGTGATGTAATGTCCCACGACAAATAATTAAAAAATCTGTAATTGAATGATTTTGATTTTATTCCCCGTCGACTATCTAAAAGGTTAAACATTTTGCCTTGGCATCCACATTTGTATGGAATTGTATTAATTGAGCAGTGACTCAACGTGAAGTACTGGTCAGGATATAGACTGGTACTGAAAAATATTTGTGAATACTATTAGCCTTACAGCTTGTGGCCCTGAAACTCTGTAGTTATTTCAGCACAGCCCTGGTGAGTCTCAGCCCAGCTGTTGATGGTGAAGCCTCCTCTCACCCCAAAGATGGCCATCAACATAAGGAATGAGGGTACTCCAAACATCAGAGTTCCTGCACCCTAACCCTTCACTTGAAAGGGCGAATGATTGGCACAGGTACACACGTGAAGACCAGGTGTTCCATCCGAACCAGGGTGGATCTGGGGGCCCACCTGGAAGTCCAGCCCAGGACTGTAGCCTGGGCTCTACCAATGATATGCTACCAACTTTTTTTAAGTGCCTCCCTTACAAATGGAGCTATGGAGGGTGAACTTTGGCTGGATGATTTACTTGGCAGCGCGCTGGGAGCTGGGGGGTCCAGAAGCAAGGGGGAAACACAGAAGCAGCTGCAGCACATCTGTCAGTGGCTTTTTAACCCAGCCACCATTGCATTTGCATCTGACTTCTGGGTTTCCTGACCAATTAAAGCTAACAAGGGTCTATTTCAGCTGAGGTACTTCAAGGAACACTGCAAAGATGACAATTGGAGGATTGTGGAGGTGAAAGAAAGATGGGTAGGTGCATTTAATGGATTCTCAATGTTTCAAAGCTGCCCCTTGCTTTATTGATGCCTCCCTGCACCTCATGCTGTGAGGTATAAGCGTCCGCGGAGAGGCTTTATTTCTTGGATGGGAGGAAGAAGCCATCCTCACTTACGAAGAAGGCATGGCTGGATAGCAGGGGAGGTTAGCAACAGGAGTGTGGCATCACGCTGCTGGATATAGTGCAGGAAGAGATATAATGATCTCATGAGGACAGGAAAGGTGAGTACGATACCACATTCAACATATATCCTGATGTGATTGTCACCCCAACCCCCTCACTCTGCCTTCCCAAGCCTACTCCTGCACATCACTCCTCACACCAACGTACCTTGCAGGTGCACCCATCCCTCTCTGTCTTTACAATTCCTCACATCCCCACTAATCATCCACCACTGACACTTGCCCTCATCTTAATGCAATGTCACGCCTCTCTCTTATAGTCACCCTAAACAGATGTTGTCCATCCATCCTTTCCACTCAATCCATGACTCTCATCAAAAGGACTCTTGTTGCCCTCCTTGCAGGAAAAGAGAACAAACACCAGGGAAAGGCAGAGAACCGGAGATGGCCCTCTAGTCATCGCAACACTCACAGCTGTAGAGGAAGATGCACTTGAAATAGCAGAGTGTCAGGGTGCCTGGTGGCGAGAGATGGCAAGATGGGGAGCTCCCAGCTACCCGGTGAGGAATTAATATCACACAGCCACATGGCATACATTAGTCTCTCATGTTGACTTGATGTCAGCATCCAGTGAAATATGTTCATGTGCATAATGTTAACTTCAAACATTCTCACCATGCAAGTTCCAATTCATGTCTTTCCTCTCACACAGGCCTGTCAAGTGTCTCACGATGGATGAGCCGGAGGAGGAAGATGACTCCTCAGAGCAGGTCACTAACTCTGAGGGTGCACACCATGCACCATCATAGATACACACACGTCATTGGGACCATCGTTGTGCTGTCATCTGGTGTCTCACAGATCACATGTGAGCAGGAACAGATGGTTGAGACAGGGACGTCAGTGGAGAGTCCTCATTCGAACAGCTGAATGCAGATGTTGAACCTGAGGTGCTGTCAATGATTCTGAAGGAGCAGGAAATGAATGCATGAGGCTCTGGAAGGATTCCCAGTCGCTATGTGAATGCTTCCAGAGAGAATGGTGGTGTCCATCTCAAGCATGAGTGGCATGATGTTGCAGGCTTTAATTATGGAAAGAGTGCCCTCCTGCGTGGAACATTGAAAGTGGCCATCAAACGAGTGCGTGATTCCCCTCACCAATGGCTTGCATACTCTGAGTAGCACCTTAACTAGGATGGATCAAAATCTAGCCTTGGCCATTCCACATCCTACTGATGTGCTCGCCACCTCATTGCTAGCAGGGAAGTGCGGGTGGTCCATGAGAGGGATGATGGTGAGAGGCCTAGAAAAGGAAGAGGAAAGATTATGGGCTGGATTTTAGGCTTTATTGTTTTTGGGGCCGATAATAGCGATGGAGCGAGATAGTTAGCAGCCGGGAATAGTTTGTGCCTCAGTAGGTAAGTTTGGACATCTGGGCCCTGCGTCATGGGGTGCTGCGCTAAGGGAGGCATTGTAGACCTCTCTTGGCATTAGGATGGGAAACTCCCGAGTTAAAGAGCCAGCCCAGGAGCGTTCCGAGAAATGTCTGGGGTGGGGGGGGGGGAAAGGGGGGAGAAAACACAAAAACATTCTCAAAACATTGCCCACGCCACCACAACACAAATCGCTAAAAAAATTAAAAGTAAAAACAATCACACTTACCTTAGGAATCCATTACTCACTTCTTCGCCGACGGGATGGTTGGACCGCCCTGATTTCCCAGGCGGTCATTGTGGGGTGCGCTTCCAGGTGGACGGGTCGGGCACGATCTCAAACTCACACCAGTGTCACAACCAGGGGTGTTGCACACTGACATAGGTCTTCCGGATGATGCTTTCATCTGTAAGATGAAAACCGGACCCGAGGATCACTGTGGGACACTGAAGGCTGACCGCCCGCCCAGAAGACCTCACTGCTGCCATTGTCACCACTCCGGGGCGAAAAACGGAGTGCAGATCAGAAAATCCAACCCTATTAGTTGCACAATGGTATGCACATTGGTGTGTTAGATATAGCATAATAAGTTAATGTATAAGTTTTGATCCATATATAAAATGACTTCTTTGCACCACTTTCCCGCCTTGCCCATTTTTTCCTGCAGTGTGGCAACTGGTCTCTCAGTTCTTACGAATGGTAATACAAGACTTAAATCTGAGCAATTGGTGTCTATGAAAGAGATATCTTATTGATTGCAGGACTGCTTTGTACTGGGTTGGGTGGGTGGGGGGGGGGGTGGGGGTGTGGGCGGGAGGGCAGGGAGGGGTGGCAATTGTGTTCAGCATGTAGCTGCCAGGTGGGTACAGGGGTGTAACCTAACTAAATGTTGCCTAGATTAGTCGATCCCAGGCAACCCGGGCAGCAATGTGTTGTGCTGCTGGTGCTGTTGCTGCTGGTGCTCATCTTGCTCCTCATGTGAGGTCCAAGGTAAAACAGCATAAGCGGCACCCATGCTGATCTGACTTTTTACAGATTTGGAGGTTTGTACTTCTGATCTTCACAGGGTCTTCACAATTAATGCTGGACTGATCAACTGCGGGTGGTTGTATGTATGATTTCTTGTAACATTATTGATGTACTGCTCGAATAACGGTTGGGGTTTTGAATCTGTCTCAGGAACAATAAAAGATTAAAGGCAGAAATCCTGTGTCTTGTATAATTGCTCATAAGTCTCAAGTCCGAACTCTATAACCTGTTAGATGGGACGAGGGGTAATTCCACATGTCCTACGGTAAGGAAGCAGATGTGAGATCTCAGTACTTATTGGATTTTTTTGCTTGTCATTTGTTCAGTCCCCTCAATTGCCGCTGTGCTCTCGCCTCGCTTTCACTGGCGAGGTTCAGGAAGCCCGGGAATCCCTAGGACCCACAGTGAAAGTTGAAAACCTCTGTTTAAAAAACTTGTTAACCACCTCTTAACTACTTCTTAATTACTTTCAATTGGCAAACGCCTCTCCCATGGGGGTTTCTCGCACGCTGCTGAACAGTTTCAGTGAAATACGGAAGTCGGCAGGGTGGAGTCAGCTTCCCGGCGTGCTGTCAATTTCAGTGCTTTTTACTACCCGCCCACTCCCAAAGCCACTCATCTTTGATGTTAAAACTCACCCCTCTGTATCCGCTGCTGGACCTGACAATCCCCCAGCAGCCGGGGCAAATTCACCAGACTTTCTGGCTTTGCTGCAGTGGTGCCTCAAATATGCCCCTATCGGTGTGGGTGCCCAGCAATGGGAAGGAATTGAACGGGCCTCCATCGTACCCTCATAAATTTTGTCAGGACCAGTGGTGGAGCACCAGGATGGGTGCATCTTGACATTTACTTAAAGATAATTCCTTTCCAGATGTGGGAGCAGTATTCAAGTTGTGGTCAGACTTGGGATTTATAAAGAACAAATTATTGAGGGAAAAATAATTGTTTGGCACAACTGCAGTTCTTGAATGCAGCAATGGAGAAGATGGAGAAATTCAATGTAGCGCAGAGGAGATTGTGATGCCAAACATGTTGGCAAATGAAAGAAGAGCAATCAAATGTGGTAAATACTGGTTAAATGTACAAGAGAGATGACAATCTTTAAAGAACTGAAGGAAACAAGACACCGTCGAAGTGTATGGAGAAAACCAAGAAGCAGTGATTCAGCCATAGAACTGCAAAATAACTTTAAGTTGTGAATATTAAGAGTATATGATTTTTAAGGAAGTTGATGAAGGTGCATACAATGGAATCATCAGCAGAATAATGGACAGTGTTGAGTGATGAATGGAGGAGGTCTTTGGTGAAGAAGAAATAGAGTGGGACAAGGCTCCAAGTCAGAGGATGACCCAACAATTATCGCATTCAAAGAACAGTTTGTGAAAAAGCTGGAAAGCTGTGAACAAAACTTATATGGAAGATGTGTTTAGAGGTGCAAGTATCATACCCTGTCAAAAGCCTTTCATATATCTAAGGCAATGGTTAATGCATGTGTGTTAAATCCCTGTCTGCACTATTTTAAGTTGTTAACCACCAAGGTGATAACAGTTGGTAACACACAAGTGTGTTAAAATAGTGCAGGTAAGAATTTAACACAAACCCATTAACCAATCTGCTAAAAATAGCACACAGAAGAAATTAAACCTGCATAGTTTTACTCACCGTGGAAGCTTGCACTGCTCTTTGGAACAGAACATTTTTGCTTGTGTAACTTTTTTCCTTGGCTCTGCGATCATTTATTGTTCATATTACATAGACCGATTGTCTGAGCCCCAACTTGGCAGTAAAACTTGACAAATGGTTATTAAAGAGCTTCTGGAATCATCTCTTCCATATGGCTCTACCATAAACCATACTCCTGTCTTCATGCAGATATGTGAATTACATCATCTCACAAATAAATGTAAGTTATTTGTCATAACCATAATTTTCCAATTGCACATTTTGTAAAAAATGCTCTCGGTATAATGTAATGATGTCATGATACTGACAAGATTAACATTACAAAATCTTAGTATTCCACAATGTGTGCAAGAGTCATTGGATTACCATTATAAGTATTTCTAATCGGAAAAATATTGGCATGATGTATTGTACTATTAATGTAACATTATATTTTGGAAAGAAAATTATGTTCTGTCTTACAGCTAATATGTTTTAAACATGTTCTAAGCAGTTCTAAACTTCACCTGTGGAGATAAGCTAAAGTCACTATGGGCAATCATATGACTCAACGATATATTACATCCTATCCCTGATTGATGGATGTCAATGCTGTAATGATATTTTTTTCTGGCCAACTAAGCATAGAATGGAATATTTAAGCAGTCAGAATGTTGGCCAAACCTAGATTTCTGCCCCAAATCCAATAGCCCCTGTGTTGCAAAATGGGCAGCGAATTTACCACTACCTGGAAGATCTTTTTCCGTCTTTCCCAGTAGTGTTACGATGAAGAGCCAAAAATTGAATCGGAAATTCAGTGAGGAAGTCTACAACTACCCCTTTGTGTGTAGCGGCCCATAAGAGTATTTGTGTATGTTTAGACTAACAGCAAGTATACAAAGCACAGTAAACTTGTAAGTGCACATTGCCAGCTCTATTGCTCTGCTGCATCAAATGGCACCTTTTGTGTTCTGGTAATGAACAACACAATGTTTATCAAGTGTTTGCTTATTGTAGTGAACCATTTTGTCCATAAACTAATGAGCTGAGCTTGTGGTGTCATTAGATTAGATGATTTAGTACTGGAATTAAATTGTAAACTTAGTGCTGGCATTGTAAACAAACATCATTATCATCATAGGTAGTCCCTCGAAAACGAGGAAGACTTGCTTCCACTCTAAAAGTGAGTTCTCAGGTGACTGTACAGTCCAATACGGGAATTATAGTCTCTGTAACAGGTGGGGCAGACAGTGGTTGAAA
Source organism: Pristiophorus japonicus (assembly GCF_044704955.1). Lineage (NCBI taxonomy): Eukaryota > Metazoa > Chordata > Chondrichthyes > Pristiophoridae > Pristiophorus > Pristiophorus japonicus. The sequence goes on from NC_091983.1 coordinate 83,338,211, forward strand.
CAAAGGGTGGCTGAGGAGCCTGGTTTGCCACATGCTCATTCCACTGTCTGCGCTTGTTTTCTGCATGCTCTCAGCGATGAGAATCCCGGATGCTCTTCCTCCACTTTGGGCAGTCTTGGATCAGGGATTCCCAGGTGTTGGTGGGAATGTTACACTTTATCAAGGAGACTTTGAGGGTGATTTTGAAGCATTTGCTCTGCCCATCTGGGACTCGATTGCGGTGTAAGAGTTCCGAGTAGAGCACTTGCTTAGGGAGTTCCGTGTCAGGCATGCGGATGATGTGGCCCACACAACAGAGCTGGTCGAGTGTCGTCAGTGCTTCGATACTGGGGATGTTGGCCTGAGCGAGAACACTGACGTTGGTACGTCTATCCTCCCAGTGGATTTGCAGGATCTTGCGGAGGCAATGCTGGTGGTACTTCTCCAGTGCTTTGAGGTCCCTGCTGTATATAGTCCACATCTCTGAGACATATAGGAGGGCAGGTATCACTACTGCCCTATAGACCATAAGCTTGGTGCCAGATTTGAGGTCCTGCTGTTCAAACACTCTTCCTCAAGCGACCGAAGGCTGCGCTGGCGCACTGGGGACGGTATCGGACCTCGTCATTGATGTCTGCCCTTGCTGATAGTAGACATAAGAACATCAGAACATAAGAAATAGAAGCAGGAGTAGACCATATGGCCCCTCGAACCTGCTCCGCCATTTAATACGATCATGGCTGATCCGATCATGGACTCAGGTCCACTTCCCTGCCTGCTCCCCACAACCCCTTATTTCCTTATCAGATAAGAAACTGTCTATCTCTGTCTTAAATTTGTTCAATGTCCCCAGCTTCCACAGCTCTCTGAGGCAGAGAATTCCATAGATATACAACCCTCTGAGAAAATAAATTTCTCCTCATCTCAGTTTTAAATGGATGGTCCCTCATTCTAAGATTATGCCCCCTGGTTCTAGTCTCCCCCATCAGTGGAAACATTCTCTCTGCATCCACCTTGTCAATCCCCCTCATAATCTTATATGTTTCCATAAGATCACCTCCCAATCTTCTGAACTCCAATGATTAGAGGCCCAACCTATTCAACCTTTCCTCATAAGTCAACCCCCTCATCTCCGGAATCAACCTAGTGAACCTTCTCTGAATTGCCTCCAAAGCAAGTATATCCTTTCATAAATATGAAAACCTAAACTGCACACAGTATTCCAGGTGTGGCCTCACCAATACCCTGTATAACTGTAGTAAGACTTCCCTGCTTTTATACTCCATCCCCTTTGCATTAAATGCCAAGATTCCATTGGCCTTCCTGATCACTTGCTGTACCTGCGTACTATCCTTTTGTGTTTCATGCACAAGTCCTCCCAGGTCCCGCTGTACTCCAGCACTTTGCAATCTTTCTCCATTTAAATAATAACTTGCTCTTTGATTTTTTTTCTGCCAAAGTGCATGACCTCACACTTTCCAACATTATACTCCATCTGCCAAATTTTTGCCCACTCACTTAGTCTGTCTATGTCCTTTTGCAGATTTTTTGTGTCCTCCTCACACATTGTTTTTCCTCCCATCTTTGTATCATCAGCAAACTTGGCTACATTACACACAGTCCCTTCTTGCAAGTCGTTAATATAGATTTTAAATAGTTGGGGTCCCAGCACTGATCCCAGCGGCACCCCACTAGTTACTGATTGTCAACCCAAGAATGAACCATTTACACCTTCTCTCTGTTTTCTGTTCGTTAACCAATCCTCTATGCCTGCTAATATATTACCCCCAACCCCGTGAATTTTTATCTTGTGCAGTAACCTTTTATGTGGCACCTTGTCAAATGCCTTCTGGAAGTCCAAATATACCACATCCACGGGTTCCCCTTTATCCACCCTCTTCGTTACATCCTCAAAGAATTCCAGCAAATTTGTCAAACATGACTTCCCCTTCATAAATCCATGCTGACTCTGCCTGACCGAATAATGCTTTTCCAAATGTCCTGCTGCTGCCAAGGTATGGAAAATGCTCCCTGTTGTCCAAGGCCGAGTCGTGGATTTTGATGACCACTGGGCAATGCTGTGTGGCAGGGTCAGGTTGGTGGAGGACCTTTGTCTTACAGATGTTTAGTGTAAGGCCCATGGTTTCGTATGCCTCGGTAAAGGTGTTGACGATGGCTTGGAGTTCGGCCTCTGAGTGTGCGCAGACGCAAGTGTCATCCGCGTACTGTAGTTCAATGACAGAAAATGGGATGACCTTGGATCTAGCCTGGAGAGGACATAAGTTGTCAACCATGAAGGACTATGGAGCATCCTCCTCCATTTCAGCTGCCCCCAAAAGTTTGTCACCATCCTTCACCTGTTCCATGATGACATGCAAGCTGTGATCCTGACCAATGGATCCACCACAGACCCAATCCACGTCTAGACCGGGGTCAAGCAGGGCTGCGCCATCACACCGATGCTCTTCTCGATCCTCCTTGCTGCAAAGCTCCATCTCACTATCAACAAGCTCTCCGCTGGAGTGGAACTAAACTATCGAACCAATGGGAACAATTTCAACTTTTTTATACCTAGTGCGTGGTGGAAATTTTCCCCTTACGTAATGTGAACAAGTGGGATTTCTTATCAGGTAAGGTGAATTGGTACAAACTGTTTTGATGTATACTTATGGAAAAAACATCAATAAAATATATTTATTTTCTACAATCATTAATGTGAACTCTGACAACGACTACTAGTTTCCTTAAGTATATAACTTAAAACTGATAAATGCTTTGATCTAACTTTTTTTCTCCCCCCCCCGTAAAATGCTGAAACTACAAGAAATGTTTGTTTTGAATAATTGTTTGAAACCCAATTAGTATTCTCACCATTAATCCTGTGAACAAGTACTTTGCAAGCAGTTAATCCATCATTGTGAGTCTGTTTGCATTTGTAACTGGATATTGTATGATGGGACTATATAGACACCCAAAGGTTCCAATGCACTATGACACTGTGGTCTTGAACACAATAGTTGTTAGCAGGGAAGAATTCTATTGTCGTACTTTAGTAGAGATAGATTAATCAAATAAAGCAACTGGATTGAATAAGACAGGAAATAAAATTACTGATTTACACTCATACATTAGGAGAGAAAATAAATCACCACAGAAAGTTGGCATTCCCACATTTCCCCGTATGGTGAGTTCTTGATTTCAGCCAGGCCCCCCAAGGAAGTAGTAAGGCTCCTCCAGAGCCAAAAACAGAGGGCAGAGTAACACACAGCACTTTTATCTTTCTCCAAATAACTGGTTCTGAGTGGTATTTGACAAAAGACTTGCATGTTTCTTGTTTGGGGAATATGGAGTAGAATATTTTGTCTTTTTGACTATGTACAAAGCAATTATCACACAATGGTGCTCTCATCTTATTTTCAAATCCCTCCATGGCTTCACCCCTCCCTATCTCTGTAATCTCTTCCAGCCTTACAACCACCTGAGATGTCTGTGCTCCTCTAATTCTGCCCTCCTGAGCATTCCTGATTGTAATCACTCAACCATTGGTGGCCGTGTCTTCTGTTGCCTAGGCCTCAAGCTCTAGAACTACCTGCCTAAACTTCTTCGCCTCTCTACCTCTCTTTCCTCCTTCAAGATGCTCCTTAAAACAAACATTTTTGACCAAGCTTTTGGTCACCTGCGCTAATTTCTACTTACGCAGCTCGGTGTCAAATCTTTATTGCATAATACTCCTGTGAAACACCTTGGGACATTTCACTGCATGAAAAGCACTATATAAATACAAGTTGTTGTTGTTGTTGGTATTATAGAATTATTATACAATACAGAAGGAGACCATTCAGCCCAAATGCCTGAGTTGATTCTTTGGCCAGACTGTTACCGGCGCTAAGAAGCCGTGTTTGGAGGTGGGTCAGCTGTCAAACTGGAAATGATTGACAACGGGTTGGGAGCCCACTGTCAATTTGCCTCCACGCTAGTCTCCCAGGGGTTGGATCTGTCAGTGCTTTACAGAGCCAACACCAAGCAGCAGGGGAGGCATCTTAGATCATTAAGAGCTAGTTAAAAGCTAATTAAAGACAATTTTACCCTCTACTTACCATTTTTCCAGATTTTTGCTGTGGTTCATGGCACTTGGGGATCACGCCAGGTAAGTAGGTCGGGTTTTCAATGATTATATATTCTTCTGAATAGTTGACAGCTGCAAATATGGTTTAAAAGCTACCATTTCACAGCTGTTCACTTTCCAATCATAGAAGCTGGAACCTTCAGGATTTGGAATACACTTTTGAGATTTATGCAGGTTAGATGTTTTTTGGAGTAAACTCTCTATCCATTGTCACCTCCTTGGAACAACCTCTCTCACTATTGACAGATCGCCTCTGTCATCTCAACTTTAGCTGCCATCTATTCCATCAGCATTGCTGCCCTTGAAAAAATATCATCTTGGTCCTCAGAATCCCACCACGATCAGCCCTAACACCAACATCACCAGGCATACCAGTATCACCATCCACACCAGCAGCACCAACAACAACACCAACCTTCTCTGCAATCACCTGATGCTGTACAGGACACAGGGCATCAACACCTGACCACATTGCTGCCTGGATCGCAAGAGATGGCCTCACCATGGCCACATTTACTTCACTTGATGCTGTACACCCCGGCTGCCACATGATTCGCCAGGTTGGCACCACCCCACACCAACAACATAAAGCATCCCTACAATGCCCAAGCCATTCCTTTCACACTCATCATTGCGGAGAGTACCATTATGTCTCACCATTCACTGCAACTCACTAAACTACTTCCGAAGGTGCACACAAATCTGTCCAAGAAGGCAGCATGTTGAAAATAATGATTTCAATGTTTGACAACACATTAACAGAAATTTTACATGAACATTGGCTAAAAGTCCCCACCCTTCTGTGTTGTTAGTTGGTATGATTGGAGTACGATAAGGATGAGTGTGAGGGGTGGCTAGTGAGATGGGGAAATGATGATGTAGATAGAGAGAGAGGGATGGGTGGAGGTGCACGATACGTTTTTGTGAGTAAGGATGTGCAGGAGTAGGGTAGGGAAGGCAGAGTGATGGGGATGTGATGAGTGGCACAGCAGGATGAGGTTGAGTGTGGCTTTGCAGTAATGTTTCATGCTCTACTGAGATCATTGAAAGGTTTGCACCACTGCAGCCAGGTCCTTCTGATGACATCACTGCTTGCGCCTTCCTGTGCAATGCGCAACCAGGCTGCGTTGGTCTCCTGGGGAGGTTTCTTCCACCCATGGGAAGAGAACCTCCCAGTGTGCTGTGACTCCCTCCATACATATATGAAGGGAATCATGGGAGAGTCTGGGTGTAACCTTGTGCCTCTGTGCAGTCATTGTCAGTGTTTGCTGCACCTCAATGCTGTAGAACACTGACAGCACAACTGTCAAAATTCAATTTGGCCATGGTCCTTTTAAGGAAACCGGCTGATGACGTGTTATCAAATGACATCATTAGACTCGTTTCCTTTTAATTGGCCGGGAACCTCGCTGGGCGGGTTTAGCAAGCACCATCATCGTAAAACTACTTGGAAAGAGCGAGCTGTAGCCAATAGCGGGCCAGAACCTCGCTAAAGACCACGGTCACCCTGGACTCACCACAGTTGGCAAAATAGCGACCTTTAAAAGAGTTATCCAATTAGTCCCACTTTCTATCGCCGTGAAAATTTTTCCTATTCATGTATATAAACAATTCCCTTTTGAAAATTACTATTACCACCACCCTTTCAGGCAGTGCATTTTAGATCATAACAATTCACTATGTAAATAACTTCCTCCTCATCTTCCCTTTGGTTCTTTTGCCAATTACCTTAAATCTGTGTCTTCTGGTTACCAACCCTCCTGCCAGTGGAAATAATTTCTCCATATTTACTCTATCAAAAACTTTCATAATTTTTGAAAACCTCTACCAAATATCCCAATAACCCTCTCTGCTCTAAGGAGAAAAATCTCAGCTTGTCTCGTCCCTCCACATAACTGAAGTCCCTCATCCTTGGTTAGTAAACCTCCACTGCACCCTCTCCAAGGTCTTGATATAGGAACATAACAGGTAAAGGCAATTTAGCCTCTCAAGCCTGTTCTACCATTCAGTGAGAAAATGGCTGACCTGCGACCTAACTCTATGTACCCGACTTTGGCCCATATCCATTAATATCTTTGGTTAACAAAAATCTATCAATCCCAGATTTAAATTAACAATTGATCCAGCATTAATTGCCGTTTGCGGCCGAGCGTTCCAAATTTCTACCACCATTTGTGTGTAGACGTGTTTCCTAACTTCACTTCTGAAAGGTCTAGCTCTAATTTTTAGACTATGCCATCTAGTCTTAGACTTCCCAACCAGCAGAAATAGTTTATCTCTATCTATCCTATCAGTTCCCCTTAATATCTTAAAAACTTTGATCAAATTACCCCTTAGCCTTCTAAATTCCAGGGACTATGGTTCCTATTTTTGCCATAAGCGATTTTTTTGGGGCGTAATGGGTCAGTTTAAATTTTCACCAAAGTTTTAGCGCCAGTATTGAGTAACAGCACCAGAGTTTTTGCCACCAGATATTTTGGGGCTGGTCCCAAAGTGATTCCATGCCGTTTCTGGCCATTTAGGCCATTTTCCCCATCACCGATTTTTTTTTCAACGGTACACAGAGATCTTAGAGCCCGTTTTAAAAAAACCTACCTTAAGTTAATGAAATCGGTACTGGCCCGCTTCTATCCCTGGCCGAAGGTCCTCCACGCCAGATTGAACAACAAACTCCAGGGACAAATAAACCAGGCAAAAAGGAACTTCCAGAAGAGCCTTTTCCATCGAAGAACAAACTCCAGGCACATTGCAACATCAAGAATAGCCTTTCCCACGCACCCGACCAGGCCTGCTGCAATCCCTGGCTGATGGTCCTCCACGCCAGACTGAACAACAAACTCCAGGCGCATTGGAAAGGATCACAGTTCATAGAACCTGCCCCTGTTTCATTTAAACTTATATTTTTTTTAACAATGTATTTTATTATAAAGTTAACAGCATTCACCAGATTAACTTTTATATATTTTAATACCTTTATTAAAATTTTTATATGAAGGCGTAACTTTAGAGCTTGTAGTTTCAAGTTCATGAAATAGTTTCCTGACCTTTACCCAGTTTGGTTACAACACAGAAAGAGGCCATTTGGCCTGTCAAATCCATGACATCATCTAGAAAGATTTTCGAGTGCTGGATTAAAAAATAATGTACAGGATTCTGGTTAAATGTAAAAAATAAATATGTTTATTAAACATTTGTACAATACAGTTGTACTTAGCTTAATTTAACTTAACTTTTAACTTTAATAAGCTTAATAAATTTTGTATCAAACTTTTCAATGAAGAAAGAAAGAAACAAACAAGCCATCTCTCCTTCCCCTTAGCGCTGTGTGCCACTCCTGCCCCTGTTGTTGTCTCTATCCCTACCTGTGCCCGTGGTTGCAGACTTCTGCTTCCTCACCCTCTGACCCCAAGGTTTAATCTGTTTTCTTTCTGAAGGCGTGTTTGTTGTTGGTGGGTTGCAATAGGGACAGAGCTAACATGTCATTGTGGAAGGCCTGGGTTCTTCTTCGGACTCTGCTTCAGCCTGTGGATCAATCCTTGACTTAGGTCTGGGGGTTAGAATGTTAGTGGCAGCAATAACAGCCTGGGTGTGCCTCCTTATTGCTGCTTCTACCTCTGACATCCCCTCCCTCCTCTGTCCCGACAGTGTTGCCACCTGTAATGACAGTCCCGCAATTTCTCCCCTCACCTCACCCATTCCTCCAGCCAGTGTCGCTGCTTCATATTTCAGTCCCGCTAATTCTACCCTCCCTCCGCCGAAGGATTCCAGGAGCGATCTTGTTAGTTGGATACTCTCCCCACTCATTCCCACGAGCTGTCCTATGTTCCCTGCATTCTTTATTTCAGGTTCAGCTCTCCCTCCCATCCTCCTCTGCCGTCTCCCAGATGTGGCTTGCTGCGACACATTGGGACCTGCAGCCTAAAACTGTATGCCTTGAAATGTCGCGTCGGTTGATTCGCTCAGGAAAGGGCTTGGAATCATCGAGAGGTTCACCATCTCCAATTCCAGTGTAACCATATCAGTATTCCTGCTGCCCTTCATTCTCCTGATGTAGAATATCTGGACTGACGGCTTCCTGATCATGCTCTTCTTCTACTTCAGGTGCCTCTTCTATCTCTTCCTGATCTGCAACATCTGCAAAACATAACAGGGATGCTTGGTTCGCAGCAGGGGCGGAAAGCGAAGCAAAGCCAATACTTAATATTTAGCCAAACCAGACTGTGCAATTTGCAGGGCTTACCCTCTCTTGGTAAACTGGGCCCAGTTTCCACGTTGGTGGTTGATCTTCTCCTGTGAGATTTAATTATATCAGCGATCCTCTGTTCCACGGCTGTTAGTTGCAGCCTACTTGCCAGACTTCCTCCAGTTTTTGACCTTTTTCGGTTGATCTGTTACACCATCTTCTGCAAAAATGAAAATAGAACTTTTGAAGAGAGGGTCCTTCTGCACACACACACACGCACACACACATAGATTAGTTAGATTTACAGATGTTATTGCAGTGCATAAATATAAATATAAATTGAAATTGAAATAAATGTAAATAAAATTATTACTTACAGTCACTGCTTGGCCGAAGTCTTTTTGAGCTGTGCGCTGCTTCTTGGGGTAATGGACAATGCATTAAACTCTACTGCAACTTGGTCCCAAACTTTTGTGAGTACAGAGGGTTTAAGTTTATTTTAGCCTGTAAGGGGATAAAATACGGTCACTAAAGTGGAAGTAGACAGACAGATAGATGGTCACTAAAGTGGATACTGAAGGTAGTGAATTGATCTGATTCATGGTCCAGACTGTAGGGCTTACCAGTATTAAGAGGTTCTGAGGAATCGGGAGTTCCTCTAACTTACGGTAGGGATTGTAATATATCGTAACTCACTTATGTATGTAAAACACGCTTATACACTTGCTTACAATGGGTTTTAAGAAGGGGAAGCAGCAAAGCTTGCTACACAGCAAAGCTTGATGATTAATGAAGCATCTGTTGTGTTAATTTTAATACAGACTGATGGAAACTTACATTCAGTACACAATAACATCCACCAAGGACAGTGGAGAGTCAACAGTCTAGAAACATAGATTGTAGCAGCATCTGAATCTCAGCTGGTAAACCCTGGGAAGCAAGATTAATTTACACGTCATGAGGAACTGAGGCAAAGTTGACACCACTGAACAACACATTCCGGGAAGGTGACATGTGATGGAAGATGGACTGGTGGGGGTAATGACTCAGAGCCAGTCTGATAAGGGTCAACAAATCAATGTAACTTCGCTGATAGCAGTCGGCCAATCGGTGGTCGCACACCTTGAAAAATGTATAACTGTAGTTGTAAAATCTCTGTTTTTAGAAGGTTGATCCGTGAACTCTTCCCCTGCATGCTTGAATAAAGACCGGTTGAACCGAGGTTTTGACTTAGTGATTCCGCGGTCGTGATATGGGCGGGGATATAGGCAGGTATTGATTCCTTATATCAGGGAGTCCATCTTGAGAAAGAGAAGTCTTCTTTTTACCCCGACGTGGCCCATTCTCCCTTTGTTTTCATGCACATCCCATCTCCTCTCAATTATGTCTACCAGGGGCTCAATTTCTTCTGCGAGAAATCTCTTGGCCCTTACAGCTTCCCCTTCCCCTTCTCCGTCTCTGCCCCTTTCGCCTTCTCTGTCCCCTTCCCTTGCATCCATCTTTTGTTTGAAGCTGTATTTTCGATCTGCATCCACCTCTGCCACCAATGGGTTCTCATTGATCAGGCAGACCCGTCACGTGCAAAAAGTGTTTTTTTTTTACAGTGCATGCTTAGTGATTTTTCAGCGCACACTATAAGCTACGTCCCCCGAAATGGACTCGGGTAGCACGGCGCTAAAAATAACTTTTAGTTCGTGTAACGTGCCGGTTTTTTTTTGGTGCTAATGGGGGTGAAAAAACGTACGTTAACGTACATGTGTGCCAGAAATCTTTATTGTGGAAAATAGGGGCATTTAACCCTAGTTTGTGTAATCTCTCCTCATAACTTAACCCTTGAAGTCTGGGCATCATTCTGGTAAACCTACACTGCACTTCCTCCAAGGCCAATATATCCTTCCTACGGCATGGTGCCCAGAACTGCTCACAGTACTCCAGGTGTGGCCTAACCAGGGTTTGTATATCTGCAGCATAACTTCTACCCCTTGTATTCTAGTTCTCTTGCTATAAAGGCCAGCATCCCATTGGTCATTTTGATTATTTTCAGTACCTGTCCATTACATTTTAATGATCTATGTACCTGGACATCCTTCCTAAAGGGTGATGCCTAGAATGTGACAGAATATGTGGCTGACATCTAACCAGTGATTTATGAAGGTTCAGCATAACTTCTTTGCTTTTGCCCAGATTATCACCGAGCGCTACTTTCGGCATTTCACCCACAATTCGCCCAAATGATCGCTGGCCCAAAAAGACGCTCAAGAAAAGCTGCAATCACCTGACCTTAACTCGGCACTACTCGGCACTATGGAGAGAATCTGTAATAAAAGGCTGCTTCAAGTGCTTGTCAGGAGAATCAATCTGAGAGTGATTTTAAAGGCCTTTTTTTACTCTTGCCAAACATCTAATCACATTTGTATTTGTTGAGGACAAAGTAAGGGCATTTATAGCGATTTATAGTGATGGGGCCTGTAATTTCTCAACCAGTATTGATGACTACTCACATGCAGCAGAATAGAGATGGGAGAAGGTATATTGAAGAGCATTATGTGCCCATTCAAAGAGGTGGCAGACTGCTGAGGAGGAGGAGACGTTACACCCAACGCATTTACAGGGATAAGCGATCATACCTGGACTAACACGTGCATTAGAAGGCTGCGCCTCTGAAAGGAGGTCATCAGTGAGATATGCCAGCTAATTAAGGGAGATCTGCAGCCTTCCAGCACCATCAGGACTGCACTGCCCGGTTACTGCGGCACTTTCCTTCTATGCATCGGGCGACATTTCTGGTATCTCTCAGCATGCCACACATTGCTGTATTCGACAGGTGACTGAAGCCCTTTACACATGCAGGATGGACTTTATAAGCTGACCCCTCACTGCCCCACGCTGACCCCTTTGCACCCTGTGGTGAAAATTGCCCCGCGGGACGCGAGACTGGTGCTGGCCGATGTCACCGCCAGCTTCGCGGGTCGTGAAGCTGGTGGACATCCGCAGCCGGGGCACCCCATAAAGGAAAAGCCGTTTGCGCCGTGGGCCAGCATATTTTTCTGTCGGCCTGACAATGCCGGCCCTCGCCTCGACTGGGCCATCATCCTGCAGTTTGGCACTCCGTTATGGGTGCCAGCAGGCCGGGGGGGCAGGCGGGACCATAAAAGGAGCGGCGAGCGGCCTCGGGGAGCAACGTGAAGGCATACCACTACAGGGAGCAGCGCGAGTTGGTGCGGGAGGGCGACAGCAGCGAAGAGTGACGTCATCAAGGTCTAGGTCGGTGATTGGAGTGTGGGCATGTACAGCAGGCGCGGCGAGGTCGGGGCGAAGGAGCAGCGAGAAACTATGGAGGGATGTGATCGGGGCCCAGGAGAGGTGTGAGTTCAGGGCCAGGGGCACCACGGGCCAGCCCACACTGCGATATGTGTGCGCACGAGGTCCGTGCAGCAGAGCAGGTCTCCAGTCGTCTTGGTTAACCCTTGCCATTGGACCAAGACCTAGCTCTGTCAAGCCCGTGTGGTGGCTGGTGTGCAACGGTCACCACATGTTAAAAAGATCCTCGCACAGGCATCTTTCACCCTTCAGGATGTAGTTCGGGATCTGGAATATTAGGTCCTTCATTGGAACACCTATGAACTCATCCATTTTTGGCGTAGAAGCAAGTCATCCTTGTTTCGAGGAACTGCCTATGATGATGATGATGGATGGGTGTCGGGCTGTTGGTCCGGTCGATGGCATCCCTGGTGGCTCCAAAGGGACTGCAGAGCACGCAGCGGCCCTCCCCTTTCATCGCGGATGTTGCCGGCAGAGGGGCTGGGATCTGGAGCGTGCCGTTGGACTCAGTGCCGTGCTTCTGCCCTGGGAGAGCCTCTGATACCACTCTGCTTCTATTGAGGGACGGAAGGGTCAAATTCCATGCCAGAGGCAGAACTTCTGGGCCGGGCAATAAATGTCCCAGCCCCAGAAGGTTATTGCCTCCAAACCCTTCGCCCCCCCAACCCCCCAATATGCTGCTAAAACTTAACCAGAATTTGCCACTCCTTCAAATCAGTCTTCTAAGTCAAATGATATTAATACAGTTATCTTGCTAGTCACTGCTGCCCACTGTAATTTTGCAATTATTTCTAAAATATACTTCATTGTACAATTTTCATAATTTATAACAGTATAATGCTTGAGATCTTTTTTCCATACACACTCGGTTCCATAATAAATTGGCACAACTGTAACTTGGACATTGCTGAACCTAGTGGCTGCTGGGAGAACAGAATGGTTTGGCTAAATTGGTATTAAGGTAACAAGAATAAGTTACATATTTCCAACAACCTTCAAGTAAGTGATGGTTACGTTCCATTTGAACTTCTATATAAAAGGGACAGATGCTTACATTTTCTGAGTTAGCATTCCTGAAAATTTGGGAGGACCACAAATCGGGCTTGCTGACCTCTGCGTCCTATTGTTCTATTTACACTCTTGTCAAGTGAGGCTCTGTGCAGGCAGTTTCAGGTGATGTTACTGACTGGGATCAAATTGAATAGGTAGACACTTGAAACTTCAGTGTGGGCATTTTGCACTAAAGTTTGGAATGATACAGAACACTGAGTAGCAAACACATCACCTCTTGTAGTCCTAGTATGTAGAGGTTTGGCTTAAATGCTAGCAATTATTACATTGTTCCAGACACAATCTAGTGCACGGCTGACATCTGGCCACATCTCTCCAGGGCTGCAATAGGGGAACTTAGCATGGATTAAAGCATTCTCATGAGGTCCACAGCCTAGAAGTTTTTCTTGAATATATATTTTTGTAATATTTTGTTTTAAATATCTGATGTTATTCAATTCCTGACAGTTTACTGAGAACAACTCACCCTGAGATGCTAGTGGACAACTGTGTGTTCAATCCCTGGTGTTCTAGTGGTGAGCGAATGAGTACAGTACCTTGTTACTTTGTGGTAGATAATTATGTCCAGCATCAAGTGGATTAGTGGTAAAAATCTATCTACAATCCCTTTCAATTGAGAAATGAATGATGTGGTATGCATTCAATTCCTAGTTGCTTGGGATCAACTTATGTCCTCTTAAAAACTTTTGTTTTCATTTTCCAAGATTAATTCTGGCTGCTCAGCTCTTCCCTGTTTTCCCACAGCGGGAAACTCATCTGTATTCTGTAGCATGTTAACCCTGTGGCATCGGAAACAAAAGATATTTTAAATCCAAAATATCCTATCATACTGTTACATTTTGGTTCTCACACTATTAGGTGTTATCTGTCTCAGAGGAGGACCCAGAAAGTGTGGCAGAGGGGTGCTGGGAAGCATTGGGTGAGCACTTCAGTAGGTAGGCATACCCATCTCATAAAGGACATCCCAGCCAAACCTATGCCAGGTCCCTCTGAGACTACGAAAGTGGGAACTCACAACATAGGAAGTTCCCCCAGTTCCTCTTACAACAATGGTCTTGTTGGGGTGGCCAAAGGCAAAGTCACCCCTCCCCCTGCTCCCGAAAACAAATCAGGAATCCAGTGGAAGCTGGGAGCTGGTTTATCCGTGTCCTGGCCTAAATTGCACCTATCCAGTGGTCTCAACTCCAGATTGCTAAATAAGAACATAAGAATTAGGAGCAGGAATAGGCCATATGGCCCTTCAAGCCTGCTCTGCCATTCAATAAGATCATGGCTGATCTTCGACCTCAACTCACTTTCCCAACCCATCTCCTTGATTCCCTTAGTCCAAAAATTTATCGATCTCAGCCTTGAAAATAATCAATGACTGAGCCTCCACAGCTCTGGGTAGAGAATTCCAAAGATTCACAACCCTCTGTATGAAGACATTTCTCCTCATTTCTGTCTTAAATTGCCAACCCATTACCCTGAGAAGACACCGCCTAGTTCTAGACTCTCCAGCTAGGGGAAATGGCCTCTCAGCATCTATCCTTTCTCAGAATCTTACACAGGGTTACATAAGACATACAGCACAGAAACAGGTATATTTCTATTTTAGTTTATATGTTTCAATTAGATCACCTCTCATTCTTCTAAATTCCAGAGAGAATAGGCCCAATCTACTCAATATCTCCTCATAAGCCAACCCTCTCATCCCAGGAATCAATCTAGTGAACTGTTGTTGCACCCCAGCTAAGGCAAGCATATCCTTCCTTAGGTACCGAGACCAAGGTCTAGAAATTCATTATCGCCCCGTTTGGGGGCAGTAACATCGGGGAGGCGGGAAACTTTGCACCAGGTGCAGACGTCCCGCCCCGCTCGCCAAATTCAGGTTGCCGACCCTGGAAGGAAGTGGAGTGCTTCCTTTCTGGGGCAGTAACGAGGCACACGCTTCAGCAGCGCTACGCACTGGGCCGCTTGGCGCTGCCGCATCCGAGGGGCTCTTCCCTCAATTAAAGGGAAGGGCCCAAGCTACATACTCTGCCAACGAAGAAGCCACCTACTTGGATCATCAGGGAGAGAGGGTGCCGTGCGATCACGGCCCCGACCCCACGAAGAAATCGCAACCGGAGAGGCAACGAAAAGGTCAGATTTCCTTTCTCAACAGTCGGCCACCTCCCCTTTAATTTTCACTCCAGTAGTGGCCGGCCGCCCAGTACACGTCTCCTGAAGCAATCGCTGTTATCGCCCAGTGCTGCTTCAGGGGCTGAAACCCAATTTGGGGGCTGGGGTGCTAACGGGGCGTTGTGCACGCCGATGATGTCATGATCTCCGGGCGCAGGAGATCAGGGAGCAATGCCATAGCGCCGCCGCTAAACTCTCGCTGAATTTAGCAGGAGTCATTAGCATCGCCATGATAAGTCGCAAATGCACCAAATATCTCACCCCAAAACTGTTTACAGTACTTCAGGTGTGGTCTCACAAAACCCTGCATAATTGCAGCAAAACATCCTGGGGCTGAAATTGCCCCTCTCCTGAAGGCCTGCTGTTACCACCGCAAATTGGCGGCAATGCTGCGGAGTGGAGTGACCGCCGACCTTTCGTGGAATGGCCGCTGATAGCCCAATTGGCCTTCCGAGGTTTCCCGGTGGTGCACCGATCACACACCCCCCCCCCCCACCGCTCCGCTGCCGCCGATCCGTCTTAAGTACATCATCACCATATGCACCGCCAATCTACCGCGCCCCGCCCCCCACAGCACCAAAGCCTGTTTTTTCCCAGCGGTCCAGTGAGACTGTGGCCTTCTGCAATGGCGATGCAGCTTCCCTTAAAGGGGAGGACGCACTGCCGCTGCCGCCATGTTTTTTTTTGTCGACTGACTGCCAGGTCGGGCCGACAATTATGCCCCCGGGTTCGGCTGAGCCACCAATAGGCAGCCTTGCACCCCCTCTTGGGAGCCAGGCCGCTGGCCCGGCTGAAACCCTCCCTGGTGGCCCAGTGGGTTGAAGTTTTTACATTGCGACTGCTCTCTCCTTTAAGTGAAGGGGAGAGCCGTGGTGACGTGGCGCCGTGATGACGTCATCCCGGTGGTCACTCCGCACCGCCTTCAACTCCCACCACACGGGTGTTGCCACCATCCCGTATCCGCCCCTCTCGTATAGTCACCGCCCCCATTAAGAGCGGCTTCCGGATCCGAATAAAAAAGAACAACAAAGAGCGGACTTTCGCTCAAGAGGTGACGTCAACCACATTTGCCTTCCTAATTGCTTGCTGTATCTGCAGCTTAACTTTCTGTGTTTTGTGTCTAAGGACCCCCAAATCCATCTGAACACCAGCATTTAATAGTTTCTTACCATTTTAAAAATATTCTGTTTTTCTATTCTTCTTCGCAAAGTGAAGAATCTCACATTTCCCCACATTATATTCCATCTGCCAACTTCTTGCTGAATCACTTATATCCCTTTGGATGCTCTTTGTGTCCTCCTTAAAGCTTACTTTCCTACCTATCATCAGCAAACTTAGACAGATTGCGCTCAGTCCCTCAATCTAAGTAATTAATATAGATTGTAAATAGCTGAGGTCGCAGCATGGATCCTTGTAGCACCCCACTAATAATAGCCTGCCAACTTAAAAATTACCCGTTTATCCCTACTCTCTGTTTTCTGTCCTTTAACCAACACTTTATCCATGCTAATATATTACACGCAACCCCGATGAGCCCTTATCTTGTATAACAACTTTTTATGTAACAACCTTATCACATGCTTCTTGAAAAACCAAATATACTACATCCATTAGTTCCCCTTTATCTACCCTGCTAGGTACATGCATAAAAAACTCATAGTTTTGTCAAACATGATTTTCCTTTCATAAAACCTACTTAATCATATTATCATTTCTAAGTGCCCTGTTACCATTTCCTTAATAATGGACTGTACAGCCACCTAAGTACTCATATTAAGAGTGGAAGCAAGTCTTCCTCAATTCCGAGGGACTGCCTAAGATGATGATGATGATGATGATGATGATGATGAATGGATTCCAGCTTTTACCCAACGGCTGATATCAGGCTAACTGGCCTGTAGTTCCCTGTGTTCTCTCTCCCTCCTTTGTTGAATAGCGGTGTTACATTTGCTACATTCCAATCCATTGGGACTGTTCCAGAATCTAGGGGATTTTGGATGATCACAACCAATGAATCCAATATTTCTGCAGACACCTCTTTTAGAACCTGAGGATGTAGGCCATCAGGTCCAGGGGAATTGTCGGCCTTTAGTCCCATTAATTTCTCCTATTGAAGTTATGGCGAAAATGTGCCAGAAGTGCAATGGATTTTCAGAGTGTATCTCTTTCTGGGGAAGAAACATTCTCTCTTGGTCCCAATAAGCTGCAGTTTTTAAAACAATACAACACTGTTTTCACATATGCCAACACAAAATTAGCACTGCAACTAGGGAGTAAAGTCACCAACTTCACAGTAAACAAAATTCTGGCAATTAATGTCAGGCCACCTCAGATAATTTCACATTACCTGAGCTTGCAGCTGATTGCAGTATAATGGTAATGGCGTGAGTTAAAGAGTTCAGATAGCCCAATGGACCATCTTTAAGTTTTTAATGATAACTTTAAAAATATAACCATTGTCCTCAGCATGCGCAGAGCTTCTCTTTCTCCAAGTGTGCAGGGGTGTGGAGCTGGAAATATAACCATGCTAGCAGCTCATAGAAACATAGAAACATAGAAAATGTGCAGGAGTAGGCCATTCGGCCCTTTGAGCCTGCACCGCCATTCAATGAGTTCATGGCTGAACATGCAACTTCAGTACCCCATTCCTGCTTTCTCGCCATACCCCTTGAACGCCCTTGTTGTAAGGACTACATCTAACTCCTTTTTGAACATATTTAGTGAATTGGCCTCAACAACTTTTTGCGGTAGAGAATTCCACAGGTTCACCACTCTCTGGGTGAAGAAGTTCTCCTCATCTCGGTCCTAAATGGCTCACCCCTTATCCTTAGACTGTGACCCCTGGTTCTGGACTTCCCCAACATCGGGAACATTCTTCCTGCATCTAACCTGTTTAAACTCATCAGAATTTTAAACATTTCTATGAGATTCCCTCTCATTCTTCTGAACTCCAGTGAATACAAGCCCAGTTGATCCAGTCTTTCTTGATATGTCAGTCCCGCCATCCTGGGAATCAGTCTGATGAACCTTCGCTGCACTCCCTCAATACAAGAATGCCCTTCCTCAAGTTAGGAGACCAAAACTGTACAAAATACTCCAGGTGTGGCCTCACCAAGGCCCTATACAACTGTAGTAACACCTCCCTGCCCCTGTACTCAAATCCCCTCGCTATGAAGGCCAACATGCCATTTGTTTTCTTAACCGCCTGCTGTACCTGAATGCCAACCTTCAATGACTGATGTACCATGACACCTAGGTCTCATTGTACCTCCCCTTTTCCTAATCTGTTACCATTCAGATAATAGTCTGTCTCTCTGTTTTTACCACCAAAGTGGATAACCTCACATTTATCCACATTATACTTCATCTGCCATGCATTTGCCCACTCACCTAACCTATCCAAGTCACTCTGCAGCCTCATAGCATCCTCCTCGCAGCTCACGCTGCCACCCAACTTAGTGTCATCAGCAAATTTGGAGATACTACATTTAATCCCCTCGTCTAAATCATTAATGTACAATGTAAACAGCTGGGGCCCCAGCACAGAACCTTGCGGTACCCCACTAGTCACTGCCTGCCATTCTGAAAAGTCCCCATTTACTCCTACTCTTTGCTTCCTGTCTGCCAACCAGTTCTCAATCCATGTCACCACACTAACCCCAATCCCATGTGCTTTAACTTTGCACATTAATCTCTTGTGTGGGACCTTGTCGAAAGCCTTCTGAAAGTCCAAATACACCACATCAACTGGTTCTCCCATGTCCACTCTACTGGAAACATCCTCAAAAAATTCCAGAAGATTTGTCAAGCATGTTTTCCCTTTCAAAAATCCATGCTGACTTGGACCTATCATGTCACCTCTTTCCAAATGCGCTGATATGACATCCTTAATAATTAATTCCATCATTTTACTCATGCAACACTGAAACACAGCTGCCAATATAAATGTGACTTCTTTGCAGTCTTTCTCAAGGTTGTACTTCAGATTAATAGCATCCCACCACCCACCCCCATCCCCACCCCCCACACACACACACATGCTCACGGATTATTATTGCCCTTTAATGACTGGTTCACCGAATAATAAATGTAATGGCTGACACTGTTTTATTCATTATTTAGCCATCAAGATTGTGCATCTTGTAGCCATTTGTCAGCAACTTCTGCAACCTCGTACATAAGCTAATTGTTCAAATTTATTGACAAAAAATAGTGATTGTGTTCATCCTGCTTTGATAAAAAAATAAAACATCAGCTATATGCTTTTCTCCTATTTATTGAACAGACCCAATCAAATTGACTAAGAAACTGCCATTATTAATTAAATATGAACAGAAACATTGGCTTATATTTAGATTGTAATAAGTTTTAAATCTCTAACCTGAAATCCACTGTATACATTTCACAATGCAGTTAGTACACATGTCATCTGGAATGTATAGCAATAAAGATCAAGTTTAAAGCTTATTGTGGTTATTGTGGTTGTTGTTACTGGGTTGGTTGTCCTTGCAATGCGAGAACTAGAATGAGCCTTGTCGCAGACTGTGAAGCTCATCTGAGGAGTTTGTGCAACCACCATTTGGAAAAATAATATATGCATGAAGTATAATTATTTTAAGAATGCTTTAGTAGTAAAGTCAACTTGGATTCTTCACAGCATTTACAATGCCCCACTCCTAAACTCATGCCAGCATTGACCCTTACCCTATGCCAGTTTATGCATAATTCAACAATAACTTGCATTTGTATGGTACCTTTAATGTAGTAAAACATCCAGAGAGGCTTCACAGTAGTTTGATCAAACAAAAGTTGACATCAAGCCAATGAATATGACATGAGGACAGGTGACCAAAACCTAAAGAAATAGGTTTTAAGCAACATCTTAAAGGCAGAGCGAGAGATGGAAAGGCAAATTGGGATGGAAATTCCAGAGTTTAGGGCCTAGACAGCCGAAGGTACAGTTGCCAATGTTGGGGTGAAGGAAGCAAAGGATACACAAGGGACCAGAATAAGAGGAACACACAGTTCTCAGAGGGTTCAAGGGCTGAAGGATGTTACAGAGATGGGGAGGAATGAGGCCATAATGAAAATTGAACAAAAAGATAAGAATTTTAAAATTGTAGTATTTACATTGACTTCAAGGCAGAGTGGTCCATAAGAATGTAGTGTAATGGGCTATTAATTTCAAATTGCAGATGTCCAGGGCACAAGTGTGAAGCTGGCAGAGTCCTCGTCGAAGTATGCAGGTTGGGTGCCGATGACATCATTGGGGGTCCGACTGCAATCTTAACCCCAGGCCTACATAGTGAAGCCCTTAGAACTGGCTTCTTCACCTAGCAAACCTGTTAAGAAGTGTGGATCCAGAGCCAGGAGAGGCAAGCTATTCTTTTATTTTTTAGTTTCCTTGTGCACCAGCAGGAGTGCTCCTCTGGGCCCTATAAGAAAATCTTGGGCACCCCCTGCCTTGGCCTTCCCTCCCCATTCTGCAACTGTGATCCCCCCCACCCCCGCCCCCCCCCCCCACACCCATCCTGACCACTTACCATAGTCCCATGGGCTGTTCCTTCTGGTCCACAGCGGTGGCATCCTGCTGCGTGATTTTGATGGCAGGGCAGCTACTTCCCATTGACCTTCCAGCCAGTTTTTTGGAGATGTTGGCCAGTGGCATGTTAATGAGGCTCGGCCATTAGAATTGACAGGGCCTTCCCACTGTCACTCCCGGATGGGCCAGCCATTCACGAGGATATGTTCACGCCGGGTTTTAAAATCGATGCCCTGGTGTCATCTTGTGAGTTGAGTTGAGCAGCATAACAACTCGACCTGTTATTATAACAACATTTGTGTGACATCATCTGAAGATCATAGCCTAAAATATAAGTACACTACTTTTAATATGCTATTCTGAGGCTGTTCATAATTTTGTTCTTCTTAAGAAAGCTTTTGTATAAAAAAAATACTTTTTAAACTACTGCCTACTTTATCGGTAATTCTGCTACCATCTTTAACAGTCCAGAACTGGCTGTTCTCTCATCTGAATTTCAATGTTAGGATGCTATCACTGACATTATGGCCCAGAAATTCCTGCCTCCTGGGTCCGTGCGGAGTGTCTACGGACCCGGGAAGGTTTCGGAAAAGCCGGTTTTCAGCGCGCAATGCACATGCGCTGAAAACTGGCTTTTCCGATCTGTCAAGTTTCTGGCTTGACAGATCTCCTGCATATCGGGAGCGAGGACATTTGCACAAGCAAGATTGTGGTATTTACGCATATCTTGCCCAGCAAATGTCCTCAAAACTCTTGCGCCTGATAAAAGTAGGCGCATAGCCTACTTTTACAGGCGTAAGAGTTTAAAAGCATACAAATGTATAAATAAATTAAAGTGAAAAAACACATATTATTTTTAAAAACCCTGCCCAATACGTTACATTTATTTTTAAACATAATTAAAACTTTTTTTAAAAATCAGGAGGCAGGAATTTCTGGGCTTATAATGTCAGTGATAGCATCCTAACATTGAAATTCAGATGAGCGAACAGCCAGTTCTGGGCTGTTAAAGATAGCAGCAGAATTACCGATAAAGTAGGCAGTAGTTTAAAAAGTATTTTTTCTTTAAAAAACATTTCTAACAACTTTAATTTCTATTAGTGTATTTATGTGAGCTTTTTTTTATGTTTTATGTAGTGGTTGTGTGTTTGGGGGTGTTTCTCATTCATAGTAATAGGAGATTCGGATTTATGAAACTCCTATTACTATGAATGAGAAAATACTTACCTGTGATTGGGTGTCCGGGCCCACGTGACTTCTGCGGACATCCTGGCATGAACGCGCTCCGTTGCGCAAGAAAAAGAGGCCTTGAGTCCAGGATCTCGGGCAGGCATTCGACCAAAAGGTAAGTGTGCATCTTTTCTCTTACTTTTAGTCGAATGCCCACGGGAAGAAGAAACAGGAATTTCTGGGCCAATAATGTTGCAATACCTGTATTGC
Organism: Pristiophorus japonicus; assembly: GCF_044704955.1. Lineage (NCBI taxonomy): Eukaryota > Metazoa > Chordata > Chondrichthyes > Pristiophoridae > Pristiophorus > Pristiophorus japonicus. The sequence continues at coordinate 83,360,036 of NC_091983.1, forward strand.
AAACCAGGTAATACATGTGCTGCAAGGTACAAATGCCTAACTGATGTTGCACTGTAGTACCCTAAATGAAACATTAGTGTAAAACAGTAATGAACAGATTAGCATCATAGGAAACCTTATTCCAAAGCTAAAAAGGGTTAAAGAATAAGTTATTCTGTTTCTGACTTTTTGGTTGGATCCGAGCCAAACAGCATCCAGAGAGATAAATGAATGGATAGATTAGAAAAGCCACTGCTGGAACTAAATCAGTGCTAACAGCAGCTGTGTTTTCTCAATGCCTGCTATTACTCAGCTCACAGCTATTCTACTGCTTTACAAAACCACAGCCTGTCATTATATAGCCATTCCCTTACTGCTCAATATTAAAGCCATCTTTTAACAGTCGTTTTACAAACTCCAGTAACCATCTCAAATCACAGTTGAGAGAAAAACAAAACTAGCATTTCATAACAAAGCACGATACTGAAAACTATTGTTAGCACCTTATTTTTAAAAAAGTCAGTTCAAACCATTAGATGATTTGATACAATACTATTAACACCTTATTTGAAAAAACATTAGAACATGAGATGTAGCAAAATGAGATTGCAAAAATGACTCCAATAAAATATCTAACAACTGGAGCATTTTAAATTATTTTAACTGCAACACTTTAGAATGATAGTAACATTGAAATATCAGAGCAAAATATTACATGGCAACAATTTTTAAAACCACTATTCAAAAGTCCCATATGATCACTGTGATTTCATGTATATTGTTCCAAGTGTACAATGTGCCAGCAATGACAGAGACAAGCCCATGTGCAATGACCTTTGGCCTCTTCTTTCAATTGTCCGTTGAACCTCAATCTGGTAAGTCAATACACACGCACGCCTGTTACTACTTATACGATAGGTAGGTACAATTCAAATCAGAGCAACATAATCCAATTTGAATTCAATTCCTCATGTAAGCAAAGTGTTTTATTAACTGAGGAAACTATTAATGTCTTAGCAATATCAACATAATGTTCCAGAGCAATTAAGTTCTCATGTTCAAGGGACTCTGATGTTTGATATTCAGAATGCAGTTTCTGGCATTTTTCTTCCCAATGATATATGATTTAAATATTTCAGCTGCATTAATGCTTCAAATGTTTGCAATGTGAACACAAGGTTAAGTATGATGATATTTATGGTCCGTAGTGCTCTTGAGTGAAACAGCAGTCTTGTCTGGTTACAGCCTAAATATATTTTATTTTTTACTGTAGAAATTCAATGCTTATTTTCAGGGCTGTTATTGTACCTTTGTAGTGCATTGTGTTGGAGCTCCAGTGGACTGTGTCACAAAGTTTAACAAGGCAGCTTTACATACATAATTCTCCATGTGGCATTCCAACATAGCTGTACCATTGGAAATAGGCCAGGTAGAGACCTGGGGACTCATTTTGACTTTGGGTGATAGTGTAAAATGGGCGATGTTGATACAGCCACCAGTTATACATCTCTCCCGATACTCATTTCTATTGATATCAATGGAAATAATTGGGGGAACTTATTAACCCCAAGGATGGGCAGGGGGTCAGTTTGGTGGGTGGGGTTCAAAAATCTGATCTTTGGGAAACCCGATCCCTACGAAACTCCAACACTAACCCGCTCTCCGGAGACGTGCGGTCATTAAAATATTTTAGTGCAGCTGTGTGCCAAATATTTTATCTCTGTTCCAGATGTAACATTGGCCAGACAGGTTTCCCGGGCCTCAGGAAACCTGCAACTGAAGGGAGGCAAGAATGGCTACATGGAATAGGTATATACCTTTCCAGCACTGCTTGTAGGCCAGGATGGGCAGGAGTGCTTTCCCCAAGCCCACTGAGCTTACCTGCTTCCATCCCGTGATCGAAACCTCCGCAATGTCCGACTTCCGCCTCAATGGCCGAGTGCCCCTAAAGTCCAACTTTCCCGATGCCTGACTCCCCACAATGCCCGACTCCCCATAATGCCCAACTTCCCCCCATTGTCCGACTTTCCCCCCAATGTCCGACTTTCCCCCCAATGTCCGACTTTCCCCCAATGTCGAACTTTCCCCCAATGTCTGACTTTCCCCCAATGTCCGACTTTCCCCCCAATGCCCGACTTTCCCCCCAATGTCCGACTTTACCCCAATGTCTGACTTGCCCCCCAATGTCTGACTTTCCCCCCAATGTACGACTTTCCCCCCAATGTCCGACTTTCCACCCAATGTCTGACTTTCCCCCCAATGTCCGACTTTCCCCCCAATGTCTGACTTTCCACCAATGTCCGACTTTCCACCCAATGTCCGACTTTCCCCCCAATGTCTGACTTTCCCCCCAATGTCTGACTTACCCCCCAATGTCAGACTTTCCCCCCAATGTCTGTCTTTCCCCCCCAATGTATGACTTTCCCCCCAATGTCCGACTTTCCACCCAATGTCCGACTTTCTCCCCCAATGTCCGACTTTCCCACCACTTTCCACCAATGTCCGACTTTCCTCCCCAATGTCCGACTTCCCCACCGATGTCCGACTTTCTCCCCCAATGTCCGACTTTCCCCCAAATGTCTGACTTTCCCCCCCAATGTCTGACTTTCCACCAATGTCCGACTTTGCCCCCAATGTCTGCTTTTCCCCCCAATGTTCGACTTTCCACCCAATGTCCGACTTTCCCCCAATATCCGACTATCCCCCCAATGTCCGACTTTCCCCCCAATGTCCGACTTTCCCCTCAATGTCAAACATTCCCCCAATATCCGACTATCCCCCCAATGTCCGACTATCCCCCCAATGTCCGACTTTCCCCCCCAATGTCCGACTTTCCCGCCAATGTCCGGCTTTCCCGCAATGTCCGACTTTCCACCAATGTCCGACTTTTCCCCCAATGTTCCCCCCAATGTCTGAATATGCCCACAATGTCCGACTTTCCCCCCCAATGTCTGACTTTCACCCCAATGTCTGACTTTCCCCGCAATGTCTGACTTTCCCCCCCAATGTCTGTCTTTCCCCGCAATGTCTGACTTTCTCCCCCAATGTCCGACTTTCTCCGCCAATGTCCGACTTTCCCCCCAATGTCCGACTTTCTCCCCCAATGTCCGACTTTCCCCCTAATGTCTGACTTTCACCCCAATGTCTGATTTTCCCCCCAATGTCTGCCTTTCCCCCCAATGTCTGACTTTCCCCCCAAAGTCTGACTGTCCCACAATGTCCGACTTTCCCCCCAATGTCCGACTTTGCCCCAATGTCTGACATTCCCCCCAATGTCCGACTTTCCCTCCAATGTCTGACTTTCCCCCCAATGTCCGACTTTGCCCCAATGTCCGACTTTCGCCCCAATGTCCGACTTTCGCCCCAATGTCTGACTTTTCCCCCAATGTCCGACTTTCCCCCCAATGTCCGACTTTCCCCCCAATGTCTGACTTTCCCCCAATATCCGACTTTCACCCCAATGTCCGACTTTCCCCCCAATGTCCGACTTTCCCCCTAATGTCTGACTTTCCCCCCATTGTGCGACTTTCCCCCCAATGTCCGACTTTCCCCCCAATGTCTGACTTTCCCCCCAATGTCTCACTTTCCCCCAATGTCTGACTTCCCCCCCAATGTTCGACTTTGCCCCAATGTCCGACTTTCCCCCCAATGTCTGACTTTCCCCCAATGTCCGACTTTCCACCAATGCCCGACTTCTCCCCCAATGTCTGACTTTCCCCCCAATGTTCCCCCAAATGTCTGAATTTCCCCACAATGTCCGACTTTCCCCCCAATGTCCGACATTCCCACCAATGTCCGACTTTCCACCAATGTCCGACTTTTCCCCCAATGTCCGACTTTCCCCCAATGTCCGACTTTCCCCCCAATGTCCGACTTATCCCCCAATGTCTGACTTTCACCCCAATGTCTGACTTTCCCCCCAATGTCTGACTTTCCCCCCCAATGTCTGACTTTCTCCCCCAATGTCCGACTTTCTCCCCCCATGTCCGACTTTCCCCCCAATGTCCGACTTTCTCCCCCAATGTCCGACTTTCCCCCTAATGTCTGACTTTCCCCCAATGTCTGACTTTCCCCCCAATGTCTGACTTTCCCCCAATGTCTGACTTTTCCCCAATGTCCGACTTTCCACCCAATGTCCGACTTTCCCCCCAATGTCTGACTTTCCCCCCAATGTCTGACTTACCCCCCAATGTCCGACTTTCCCCCCAATGTCTGTCGTTCCCCCCCAATGTCTGAATTTCCCCCCAATGTCTGAATTTCCCCCAATGTCCAACTTTCCACATCAATGTCCGAATTTCCCCCCAATGTCTGACTTTCCCCCAATGTCTGACTTACCCCCCAATGTCCGACTTTCCCCCCAATGTCTGTCGTTCCCCCCAATGTCCGACTTTCCCCCCAATGTCCGACGTTCTCCCCCAATGTCCGACTTTCCCCCCAATGTCCGACTTTCCCACCAATGTCCGACTTTCCCCCCCAATGTCCGACTTCCCCACCGATGTCTGACTTTGCCCCCAATGTCTGCTTTTACCCCCAATGTCCGACTTTCCACCCAATGTCCGTCTTTCCCCCAATATCCGACTTTCCCCCCAATGTCCGACTTTCCCCCCAATGTCCGACTTTCCCCCCAATGTCCGACTTTCCCCCCAACGTCTGACATTCCCCCAATGTCTGACTTTCCCCCCAATGTTCGATTTGCCCCAATGTCTGACTTTCCCCCCAATGTTCCCCCCAATGTCTGAATTTCCCCACAATGTCCGACTTTCCCCCCCAATGTCCGACTTTCCACCCAATGTCCGGCTTTCCCCCAATGTCCGACTTTCCACCAATGTCTGACTTTTCCCCCAATGTCCGACTTTCCTCCCAATGTTCCCCCCAATGTCTGAATATCCCCAAAATGTCCGACTTTCTCCCGCAATGTCTGACTTTCACCCCAATGTCTGTCTTTCCCCCCAATGTATGTCTTTTCCCCCCAATGTCTGACTTTCTCACCCAATGTCCGACTTTCTCCCCCAATGTCCGACTTTCTCCCCCAATGTCCGACTTTCCCCCTAATGTCTGACTTTCCCCCCAATGTCTGACTTTCCCCCCAATGTCTGACTTTCCCCCCAATGTCTGACTTTCCCCCAATGTCTGACTTCCCCCCAATGTATGAATTTCCCCCAATGTCTGAATTTCCCCCAATGTCTGACTTCCCCCCCAATGTCTGACTTTCCCCCCAATGTCCGACTTTCCCCCAATGTCTGACTTTCCCCCAATGTCCGACTTTCCCCCCAATGCCCGACTTTCCCCCCAATGTCCGACTTTACCCCAATGTCTGACTTGCCCCCCAATGTCTGACTTTCCCCCCAATGTCTGACGTTCCCCCAATGTCCGACTTTCCCCCAATGTCTGACTTTCCCCCCAATGTCTGACTTACCCCCCAATGTCAGACTTTCCCCCCAATGTCTGTCTTTCCCCCCCAATGTACGACTTTCCCCCCAATGTCCGACTTTCCACCCAATGTCTGACTTTCCCCCCAATGTCCGACTTTCCCCCCAATGTCCGACTTTCCCCCCAATGTCTGACTTTCCACCAATGTCCGACTTTCCACCCAATGTCCGACTTTCCCCCCAATGTCTGACTTTCCCCCCAATGTCTGACTTACCCCCCAATGTCAGACTTTCCCCCAATGTCTGTCTTTCCCCCCCAATGTATGACTTTCCCCCCAATGTCCGACTTTCCACCCAATGTCCGACTTTCTCCCCCAATGTCCGACTTTCCCACCAATGTCCGACTTTCCTCCCCAATGTCCGACTTCCCCACCGATGTCCGACTTTCTCCCCCAATGTCCGACTTTCCCCCAAATGTCTGACTTTCCCCCCCAATGTCTGACTTCCCACCAATGTCCGACTTTGCCCCCAATGTCTGCTTTTCCCCCCAATGTTCGACTTTCCACCCAATGTCCGACTTTCCCCCAATATCCGACTATCCCCCCAATGTCCGACTTTCCCCCCAATGTCCGACTTTCCCCTCAATGTCTGACATTCCCCCAATATCCGACTATCCCCCCAATGTCCGACTATCCCCCCAATGTCCGACTTTCCCCCCAATGTCCGACTTTCCCCCCAATGTCTGACATTCCCCCAATGTCTGACTTTCCCCCCAATGTTCGACTTTGCCCCAATGTCTGACTTTCCCCCCAATGTTCCCCCCAATGTCTGAATTTCCCCACAATGTCCGACTTTCCCCCCCAATGTCCGACTTTCCCGCCAATGTCCGGCTTTCCCGCAATGTCCGACTTTCCACCAATGTCCGACTTTTCCCCCAATGTTCCCCCCAATGTCTGAATATGCCCACAATGTCCGACCTTCCCCCCCAATGTCTGACTTTCACCCCAATGTCTGACTTTCCCCGCAATGTCTGACTTTCCCCCCCAATGTCTGTCTTTCCCCGCAATGTCTGACTTTCTACCCCAATGTCCGACTTTCTCCGCCAATGTCCGACTTTCCCCCCAATGTCCGACTTTCTCCCCCAATGTCCGACTTTCCCCCTAATGTCTGACTTTCACCCCAATGTCTGATTTTCCCCCCAATGTCTGCCTTTCCCCCCAATGTCTGACTTGCCCCCCAAAGTCTGACTGTCCCACAATGTCCGACGTTCCCCCCAATGTCCGACTTTGCCCCAATGTCTGACTTTCCCCCAATGTCCGACTTTCCCTCCAATGTCTGACTTTCCCCCCAATGTCCGACTTTGCCCCAATGTCCGACTTTCGCCCCAATGTCCGACTTTCGCCCCAATGTCTGACTTTTCCCCCAATGTCCGACTTTCCCCCTAATGTCCGACTTTCCCCCCAATGTCTGACTTTCCCCCAATATCCGACTTTCACCCCAATGTCCGACTTTCCCCCCAATGTCCGACTTTCCCCCTAATGTCTGACTTTCCCCCCATTGTGCGACTTTCCCCCCAATGTCCGACTTTCCCCCCAATGTCTCACTTTCCCCCCAATGTCTCACTTTCCCCCAATGTCTGACTTCCCCCCCAATGTTCGACTTTGCCCCAATGTCCGACTTTCCCCCCAATGTCTGACTTTCCCCCAATGTCCGACTTTCCACCAATGCCCGACTTCTCCCCCAATGTCTGACTTTCCCCCCAATGTTCCCCCAAATGTCTGAATTTCCCCACAATGTCCGACTTTCCCCCCAATGTCCGACATTCCCACCAATGTCCGACTTTCCACCAATGTCCGACTTTTCCCCCAATGTCCGACTTTCCCCCAATGTCCGACTTTCCCCCCAATGTCCGACTTACCTCCCAATGTCTGACTTTCACCCCAATGTCTGACTTTCCCCCCAATGTCTGACTTTCCCCCCCAATGTCTGACTTTCTCCCCCAATGTCCGACTTTCTCCCCCCATGTCCGACTTTCCCCCCAATGTCCGACTTTCTCCCCCAATGTCCGACTTTCCCCCTAATGTCTGACTTTCCCCCAATGTCTGACTTTCCCCCCAATGTCTGACTTTCCCCCCAATGTCTGACTTTCCCCCAATGTCTGACTTTTCCCCAATGTCCGACTTTCCACCCAATGTCCGACTTTCCCCCCAATGTCTGACTTTCCCCCCAATGTCTGACTTACCCCCCAATGTCCGACTTTCCCCCCAATGTCTGTCGTTCCCCCCCAATGTCTGAATTTCCCCCCAATGTCTGAATTTCCCCCAATGTCCAACTTTCCACATCAATGTCCGAATTTCCCCCCAATGTCTGACTTTCCCCCAATGTCTGACTTACCCCCCAATGTCCGACTTTCCCCCCAATGTCTGTCGTTCCCCCCCAATGTCCGACTTTCCCCCCAATGTCCGACGTTCTCCCCCAATGTCCGTCTTTCCCCCAATGTCCGACTTTCCCACCAATGTCCGACTTTCCCCCCCAATGTCCGACTTCCCCACCGATGTCTGACTTTGCCCCCAATGTCTGCTTTTCCCCCCAATGTCCGACTTTCCACCCAATGTCCGTCTTTCCCCCAATATCCGACTTTCCCCCCAATGTCCGACTTTCCCCCCAATGTCCGACTTTCCCCCAATGTCCGACTTTCCCCCCAACGTCTGACATTCCCCCAATGTCTGACTTTCCCCCCAATGTTCGATTTGCCCCAATGTCTGACTTTCCCCCCAATGTTCCCCCCAATGTCTGAATTTCCCCACAATGTCCGACTTTCCCCCCCAATGTCCGGCTTTCCCCCAATGTCCGACTTTCCACCAATGTCTGACTTTTCCCCCAATGTCCGACTTTCCCCCCAATGTTCCCCCCAATGTCTGAATATCCCCAAAATGTCCGACTTTCTCCCGCAATGTCTGACTTTCACCCCAATGTCTGTCTTTCCCCCCAATGTCTGTCTTTTCCCCCCAATGTCTGACTTTCTCACCCAATGTCCGACTTTCTCCCCCAATGTCCGACTTTCTCCCCCAATGTCCGACTTTCCCCCTAATGTCTGACTTTCCCCCAATGTCTGACTTTCCCCCCAATGTCTGACTTTCCCCCCAATGTCTGACTTTCCCCCAATGTCTGACTTTTCCCCAATGTCCGACTTTCCACCCAATGTCCGACTTTCCCCCCAATGTCTGACTTTCCCCCCAATGTCTGACTTACCCCCCAATGTCCGACTTTCCCCCCAATGTCTGTCGTTCCCCCCCAATGTCTGAATTTCCCCCCAATGTCTGAATTTCCCCCAATGTCCAACTTTCCACATCAATGTCCGAATTTCCCCCCAATGTCTGACTTTCCCCCAATGTCTGACTTACCCCCCAATGTCCGACTTTCCCCCCAATGTCTGTCGTTCCCCCCAATGTCCGACTTTCCCCCCAATGTCCGACGTTCTCCCCCAATGTCCGACTTTCCCCCCAATGTCCGACTTTCCCACCAATGTCCGACTTTCCCCCCCAATGTCCGACTTCCCCACCGATGTCTGACTTTGCCCCCAATGTCTGCTTTTCCCCCCAATGTCCGACTTTCCACCCAATGTCCGTCTTTCCCCCAATATCCGACTTTCCCCCCAATGTCCGACTTTCCCCCCAATGTCCGACTTTCCCCCCAATGTCCGACTTTCCCTCCAACGTCTGACATTCCCCCAATGTCTGACTTTCCCCCCAATGTTCGATTTGCCCCAATGTCTGACTTTCCCCCCAATGTTCCCCCCAATGTCTGAATTTCCCCACAATGTCCGACTTTCCCCCCCAATGTCCGACTTTCCACCCAATGTCCGGCTTTCCCCCAATGTCCGACTTTCCACCAATGTCTGACTTTTCCCCCAATGTCCGACTTTCCTCCCAATGTTCCCCCCAATGTCTGAATATCCCCAAAATGTCCGACTTTCTCCCGCAATGTCTGACTTTCACCCCAATGTCTGTCTTTCCCCCCAATGTCTGACTTTCTCACCCAATGTCCGACTTTCTCACCCAATGTCCGACTTTCTCCCCCAATGTCCGACTTTCCCCCTAATGTCTGACTTTCCCCCCAATGTCTGACTTTCCCCCCAATGTCTGACTTTCCCCCCAATGTCTGACTTTCCCCCAATGTCTGACTTCCCCCCAATGTATGAATTTCCCCCAATGTCTGAATTTCCCCCAATGTCTGACTTCCCCCCCAATGTCTGACTTTCCCCCCAATGTCCGACTTTCCCCCAATGTCTGACTTTCCCCCAATGTCCGACTTTCCCCCCAATGTCTGACTTTCCCCCCAATGTCTGACTTACCCCCCAATGTCCGACTTTCCCCCCAATGTCTGTCGTTCCCCCCCAATGTCCGACTTTCCCCCAATGTCCGACTTTCCCACCAATGTCCGACTTTCCCCCCCAATGTCCGACTTCCCCACCGATGTCTGACTTTGCCCCCAATGTCTGCTTTTCCCCCCAATGTCCGACTTTCCACCCAATGTCCGTCTTTCCCCCAATATCCGACTTTCCCCCCAATGTCCGACTTTCCCCCCAATGTCCGACTTTCCCCCAATGTCCGACTTTCCCCCCAACGTCTGACATTCCCCCAATGTCTGACTTTCCCCCCAATGTTCGATTTGCCCCAATGTCTGACTTTCCCCCCAATGTTCCCCCCAATGTCTGAATTTCCCCACAATGTCCGACTTTCCCCCCCAATGTCCGGCTTTCCCCCAATGTCCGACTTTCCACCAATGTCTGACTTTTCCCCCAATGTCCGACTTTCCCCCCAATGTTCCCCCCAATGTCTGAATATCCCCAAAATGTCCGACTTTCTCCCGCAATGTCTGACTTTCACCCCAATGTCTGTCTTTCCCCCCAATGTCTGTCTTTTCCCCCCAATGTCTGACTTTCTCACCCAATGTCCGACTTTCTCCCCCAATGTCCGACTTTCTCCCCCAATGTCCGACTTTCCCCCTAATGTCTGACTTTCCCCCAATGTCTGACTTTCCCCCCAATGTCTGACTTTCCCCCCAATGTCTGACTTTCCCCCAATGTCTGACTTTTCCCCAATGTCCGACTTTCCACCCAATGTCCGACTTTCCCCCCAATGTCTGACTTTCCCCCCAATGTCTGACTTACCCCCCAATGTCCGACTTTCCCCCCAATGTCTGTCGTTCCCCCCCAATGTCTGAATTTCCCCCCAATGTCTGAATTTCCCCCAATGTCCAACTTTCCACATCAATGTCCGAATTTCCCCCCAATGTCTGACTTTCCCCCAATGTCTGACTTACCCCCCAATGTCCGACTTTCCCCCCAATGTCTGTCGTTCCCCCCAATGTCCGACTTTCCCCCCAATGTCCGACGTTCTCCCCCAATGTCCGACTTTCCCCCCAATGTCCGACTTTCCCACCAATGTCCGACTTTCCCCCCCAATGTCCGACTTCCCCACCGATGTCTGACTTTGCCCCCAATGTCTGCTTTTCCCCCCAATGTCCGACTTTCCACCCAATGTCCGTCTTTCCCCCAATATCCGACTTTCCCCCCAATGTCCGACTTTCCCCCCAATGTCCGACTTTCCCCCCAATGTCCGACTTTCCCTCCAACGTCTGACATTCCCCCAATGTCTGACTTTCCCCCCAATGTTCGATTTGCCCCAATGTCTGACTTTCCCCCCAATGTTCCCCCCAATGTCTGAATTTCCCCACAATGTCCGACTTTCCCCCCCAATGTCCGACTTTCCACCCAATGTCCGGCTTTCCCCCAATGTCCGACTTTCCACCAATGTCTGACTTTTCCCCCAATGTCCGACTTTCCTCCCAATGTTCCCCCCAATGTCTGAATATCCCCAAAATGTCCGACTTTCTCCCGCAATGTCTGACTTTCACCCCAATGTCTGTCTTTCCCCCCAATGTCTGACTTTCTCACCCAATGTCCGACTTTCTCACCCAATGTCCGACTTTCTCCCCCAATGTCCGACTTTCCCCCTAATGTCTGACTTTCCCCCCAATGTCTGACTTTCCCCCCAATGTCTGACTTTCCCCCCAATGTCTGACTTTCCCCCAATGTCTGACTTCCCCCCAATGTATGAATTTCCCCCAATGTCTGAATTTCCCCCAATGTCTGACTTCCCCCCCAATGTCTGACTTTCCCCCCAATGTCCGACTTTCCCCCAATGTCTGACTTTCCCCCAATGTCCGACTTTCCCCCCAATGCCCGACTTTCCCCCCAATGTCCGACTTTACCCCAATGTCTGACTTGCCCCCCAATGTCTGACTTTCCCCCCAATGTCTGACGTTCCCCCAATGTCCGACTTTCCCCCAATGTCTGACTTTCCCCCCAATGTCTGACTTACCCCCCAATGTCAGACTTTCCCCCCAATGTCTGTCTTTCCCCCCCAATGTACGACTTTCCCCCCAATGTCCGACTTTCCCCCCAATGTCTGTCGTTCCCCCCCAATGTCTGAATTTCCCCCCAATGTCTGAATTTCCCCCAATGTCCAACTTTCCACATCAATGTCCGAATTTCCCCCCAATGTCTGACTTTCCCCCAATGTCTGACTTACCCCCCAATGTCCGACTTTCCCCCCAATGTCTGTCGTTCCCCCCAATGTCCGACTTTCCCCCCAATGTCCGACGTTCTCCCCCAATGTCCGACTTTCCCCCCAATGTCCGACTTTCCCACCAATGTCCGACTTTCCCCCCCAATGTCCGACTTCCCCACCGATGTCTGACTTTGCCCCCAATGTCTGCTTTTCCCCCCAATGTCCGACTTTCCACCCAATGTCCGTCTTTCCCCCAATATCCGACTTTCCCCCCAATGTCCGACTTTCCCCCCAATGTCCGACTTTCCCCCCAATGTCCGACTTTCCCTCCAACGTCTGACATTCCCCCAATGTCTGACTTTCCCCCCAATGTTCGATTTGCCCCAATGTCTGACTTTCCCCCCAATGTTCCCCCCAATGTCTGAATTTCCCCACAATGTCCGACTTTCCCCCCCAATGTCCGACTTTCCACCCAATGTCCGGCTTTCCCCCAATGTCCGACTTTCCACCAATGTCTGACTTTTCCCCCAATGTCCGACTTTCCTCCCAATGTTCCCCCCAATGTCTGAATATCCCCAAAATGTCCGACTTTCTCCCGCAATGTCTGACTTTCACCCCAATGTCTGTCTTTCCCCCCAATGTCTGACTTTCTCACCCAATGTCCGACTTTCTCACCCAATGTCCGACTTTCTCCCCCAATGTCCGACTTTCCCCCTAATGTCTGACTTTCCCCCCAATGTCTGACTTTCCCCCCAATGTCTGACTTTCCCCCCAATGTCTGACTTTCCCCCAATGTCTGACTTCCCCCCAATGTATGAATTTCCCCCAATGTCTGAATTTCCCCCAATGTCTGACTTCCCCCCCAATGTCTGACTTTCCCCCCAATGTCCGACTTTCCCCCAATGTCTGACTTTCCCCCAATGTCCGACTTTCCCCCCAATGTCTGACTTTCCCCCCAATGTCTGACTTACCCCCCAATGTCCGACTTTCCCCCCAATGTCTGTCGTTCCCCCCCAATGTCCGACTTTCCCCCAATGTCCGACTTTCCCACCAATGTCCGACTTTCCCCCCCAATGTCCGACTTCCCCACCGATGTCTGACTTTGCCCCCAATGTCTGCTTTTCCCCCCAATGTCCGACTTTCCACCCAATGTCCGTCTTTCCCCCAATATCCGACTTTCCCCCCAATGTCCGACTTTCCCCCCAATGTCCGACTTTCCCCCAATGTCCGACTTTCCCCCCAACGTCTGACATTCCCCCAATGTCTGACTTTCCCCCCAATGTTCGATTTGCCCCAATGTCTGACTTTCCCCCCAATGTTCCCCCCAATGTCTGAATTTCCCCACAATGTCCGACTTTCCCCCCCAATGTCCGGCTTTCCCCCAATGTCCGACTTTCCACCAATGTCTGACTTTTCCCCCAATGTCCGACTTTCCCCCCAATGTTCCCCCCAATGTCTGAATATCCCCAAAATGTCCGACTTTCTCCCGCAATGTCTGACTTTCACCCCAATGTCTGTCTTTCCCCCCAATGTCTGTCTTTTCCCCCCAATGTCTGACTTTCTCACCCAATGTCCGACTTTCTCCCCCAATGTCCGACTTTCTCCCCCAATGTCCGACTTTCCCCCTAATGTCTGACTTTCCCCCAATGTCTGACTTTCCCCCCAATGTCTGACTTTCCCCCCAATGTCTGACTTTCCCCCAATGTCTGACTTTTCCCCAATGTCCGACTTTCCACCCAATGTCCGACTTTCCCCCCAATGTCTGACTTTCCCCCCAATGTCTGACTTACCCCCCAATGTCCGACTTTCCCCCCAATGTCTGTCGTTCCCCCCCAATGTCTGAATTTCCCCCCAATGTCTGAATTTCCCCCAATGTCCAACTTTCCACATCAATGTCCGAATTTCCCCCCAATGTCTGACTTTCCCCCAATGTCTGACTTACCCCCCAATGTCCGACTTTCCCCCCAATGTCTGTCGTTCCCCCCAATGTCCGACTTTCCCCCCAATGTCCGACGTTCTCCCCCAATGTCCGACTTTCCCCCCAATGTCCGACTTTCCCACCAATGTCCGACTTTCCCCCCCAATGTCCGACTTCCCCACCGATGTCTGACTTTGCCCCCAATGTCTGCTTTTCCCCCCAATGTCCGACTTTCCACCCAATGTCCGTCTTTCCCCCAATATCCGACTTTCCCCCCAATGTCCGACTTTCCCCCCAATGTCCGACTTTCCCCCCAATGTCCGACTTTCCCTCCAACGTCTGACATTCCCCCAATGTCTGACTTTCCCCCCAATGTTCGATTTGCCCCAATGTCTGACTTTCCCCCCAATGTTCCCCCCAATGTCTGAATTTCCCCACAATGTCCGACTTTCCCCCCCAATGTCCGACTTTCCACCCAATGTCCGGCTTTCCCCCAATGTCCGACTTTCCACCAATGTCTGACTTTTCCCCCAATGTCCGACTTTCCTCCCAATGTTCCCCCCAATGTCTGAATATCCCCAAAATGTCCGACTTTCTCCCGCAATGTCTGACTTTCACCCCAATGTCTGTCTTTCCCCCCAATGTCTGACTTTCTCACCCAATGTCCGACTTTCTCACCCAATGTCCGACTTTCTCCCCCAATGTCCGACTTTCCCCCTAATGTCTGACTTTCCCCCCAATGTCTGACTTTCCCCCCAATGTCTGACTTTCCCCCCAATGTCTGACTTTCCCCCAATGTCTGACTTCCCCCCAATGTATGAATTTCCCCCAATGTCTGAATTTCCCCCAATGTCTGACTTCCCCCCCAATGTCTGACTTTCCCCCCAATGTCCGACTTTCCCCCAATGTCTGACTTTCCCCCAATGTCCGACTTTCCCCCCAATGCCCGACTTTCCCCCCAATGTCCGACTTTACCCCAATGTCTGACTTGCCCCCCAATGTCTGACTTTCCCCCCAATGTCTGACGTTCCCCCAATGTCCGACTTTCCCCCAATGTCTGACTTTCCCCCCAATGTCTGACTTACCCCCCAATGTCAGACTTTCCCCCCAATGTCTGTCTTTCCCCCCCAATGTACGACTTTCCCCCCAATGTCCGACTTTCCACCCAATGTCTGACTTTCCCCCCAATGTCCGACTTTCCCCCCAATGTCCGACTTTCCCCCCAATGTCTGACTTTCCACCAATGTCCGACTTTCCACCCAATGTCCGACTTTCCCCCCAATGTCTGACTTTCCCCCCAATGTCTGACTTACCCCCCAATGTCAGACTTTCCCCCAATGTCTGTCTTTCCCCCCCAATGTATGACTTTCCCCCCAATGTCCGACTTTCCACCCAATGTCCGACTTTCTCCCCCAATGTCCGACTTTCCCACCAATGTCCGACTTTCCTCCCCAATGTCCGACTTCCCCACCGATGTCCGACTTTCTCCCCCAATGTCCGACTTTCCCCCAAATGTCTGACTTTCCCCCCCAATGTCTGACTTCCCACCAATGTCCGACTTTGCCCCCAATGTCTGCTTTTCCCCCCAATGTTCGACTTTCCACCCAATGTCCGACTTTCCCCCAATATCCGACTATCCCCCCAATGTCCGACTTTCCCCCCAATGTCCGACTTTCCCCTCAATGTCTGACATTCCCCCAATATCCGACTATCCCCCCAATGTCCGACTATCCCCCCAATGTCCGACTTTCCCCCCAATGTCCGACTTTCCCCCCAATGTCTGACATTCCCCCAATGTCTGACTTTCCCCCCAATGTTCGACTTTGCCCCAATGTCTGACTTTCCCCCCAATGTTCCCCCCAATGTCTGAATTTCCCCACAATGTCCGACTTTCCCCCCCAATGTCCGACTTTCCCGCCAATGTCCGGCTTTCCCGCAATGTCCGACTTTCCACCAATGTCCGACTTTTCCCCCAATGTTCCCCCCAATGTCTGAATATGCCCACAATGTCCGACTTTCCCCCCCAATGTCTGACTTTCACCCCAATGTCTGACTTTCCCCGCAATGTCTGACTTTCCCCCCCAATGTCTGTCTTTCCCCGCAATGTCTGACTTTCTACCCCAATGTCCGACTTTCTCCGCCAATGTCCGACTTTCCCCCCAATGTCCGACTTTCTCCCCCAATGTCCGACTTTCCCCCTAATGTCTGACTTTCACCCCAATGTCTGATTTTCCCCCCAATGTCTGCCTTTCCCCCCAATGTCTGACTTGCCCCCCAAAGTCTGACTGTCCCACAATGTCCGACGTTCCCCCCAATGTCCGACTTTGCCCCAATGTCTGACTTTCCCCCCAATGTCCGACTTTCCCTCCAATGTCTGACTTTCCCCCCAATGTCCGACTTTGCCCCAATGTCCGACTTTCGCCCCAATGTCCGACTTTCGCCCCAATGTCTGACTTTTCCCCCAATGTCCGACTTTCCCCCCAATGTCCGACTTTCCCCCCAATGTCTGACTTTCCCCCAATATCCGACTTTCACCCCAATGTCCGACTTTCCCCCCAATGTCCGACTTTCCCCCTAATGTCTGACTTTCCCCCCATTGTGCGACTTTCCCCCCAATGTCCGACTTTCCCCCCAATGTCTCACTTTCCCCCCAATGTCTCACTTTCCCCCAATGTCTGACTTCCCCCCCAATGTTCGACTTTGCCCCAATGTCCGACTTTCCCCCCAATGTCTGACTTTCCCCCAATGTCCGACTTTCCACCAATGCCCGACTTCTCCCCCAATGTCTGACTTTCCCCCCAATGTTCCCCCAAATGTCTGAATTTCCCCACAATGTCCGACTTTCCCCCCAATGTCCGACATTCCCACCAATGTCCGACTTTCCACCAATGTCCGACTTTTCCCCCAATGTCCGACTTTCCCCCAATGTCCGACTTTCCCCCCAATGTCCGACTTACCTCCCAATGTCTGACTTTCACCCCAATGTCTGACTTTCCCCCCAATGTCTGACTTTCCCCCCCAATGTCTGACTTTCTCCCCCAATGTCCGACTTTCTCCCCCCATGTCCGACTTTCCCCCCAATGTCCGACTTTCTCCCCCAATGTCCGACTTTCCCCCTAATGTCTGACTTTCCCCCAATGTCTGACTTTCCCCCCAATGTCTGACTTTCCCCCCAATGTCTGACTTTCCCCCAATGTCTGACTTTTCCCCAATGTCCGACTTTCCACCCAATGTCCGACTTTCCCCCCAATGTCTGACTTTCCCCCCAATGTCTGACTTACCCCCCAATGTCCGACTTTCCCCCCAATGTCTGTCGTTCCCCCCCAATGTCTGAATTTCCCCCCAATGTCTGAATTTCCCCCAATGTCCAACTTTCCACATCAATGTCCGAATTTCCCCCCAATGTCTGACTTTCCCCCAATGTCTGACTTACCCCCCAATGTCCGACTTTCCCCCCAATGTCTGTCGTTCCCCCCCAATGTCCGACTTTCCCCCCAATGTCCGACGTTCTCCCCCAATGTCCGACTTTCCCCCCAATGTCCGACTTTCCCACCAATGTCCGACTTTCCCCCCCAATGTCCGACTTCCCCACCGATGTCTGACTTTGCCCCCAATGTCTGCTTTTCCCCCCAATGTCCGACTTTCCACCCAATGTCCGTCTTTCCCCCAATATCCGACTTTCCCCCCAATGTCCGACTTTCCCCCCAATGTCCGACTTTCCCCCAATGTCCGACTTTCCCCCCAACGTCTGACATTCCCCCAATGTCTGACTTTCCCCCCAATGTTCGATTTGCCCCAATGTCTGACTTTCCCCCCAATGTTCCCCCCAATGTCTGAATTTCCCCACAATGTCCGACTTTCCCCCCCAATGTCCGGCTTTCCCCCAATGTCCGACTTTCCACCAATGTCTGACTTTTCCCCCAATGTCCGACTTTCCCCCCAATGTTCCCCCCAATGTCTGAATATCCCCAAAATGTCCGACTTTCTCCCGCAATGTCTGACTTTCACCCCAATGTCTGTCTTTCCCCCCAATGTCTGTCTTTTCCCCCCAATGTCTGACTTTCTCACCCAATGTCCGACTTTCTCCCCCAATGTCCGACTTTCTCCCCCAATGTCCGACTTTCCCCCTAATGTCTGACTTTCCCCCCAATGTCTGACTTTCCCCCCAATGTCTGACTTTCCCCCAATGTCTGACTTCCCCCCCAATGTATGAATTTCCCCCAATGTCTGAATTTCCCCCAATGTCTGACTTCCCCCCCAATGTCTGACTTTCCCCCCAATGTCCGACTTTCCCCCCAATGTCTGAATTTCCCCCAATGTCTGACTTTCCCTGCAATGTCTGACAGTCCCCCAATGTCCGACTTTCCCCACAATGTCCGACTTTGCCCCAATGTCCGACTTTCCCCCCAATGTCCGACTTTCCCCCCAATGTCTGACTTTCCCCCCAATGTCCGACTTTGCCCCAATGTCCGACTTTCGACCCAATGTCCGACTTTCGCCCCAATGTCTGACTTTTCCCCCAATGTCCGACTTTCCCCCCAATGTCCGACTTTCCCCCCAATGTCTAACTTTCCCCCAATATCCGACTTTCCCCCCAATGTCCGACTTCCCCCCCAATGTCCGACTTTCCCCCTAATGTCTGACTTTCCCCCCAATGTACGACTTTCCCCCCAATGTCCGACTTTCCCCAATGTCTGACTTTCCCCCCAATGTCTCACTTTCCCCCAATGTCTGACTTTCCCCCCAATGTTCGACTTTGCCCCAATGTCCGACTTTCCCCCAATGTCTGACTATCCCCCCAATGTCTGACTTTCCCCCAATGTCCGACTTTCCACCAATGTCCGACTTTTCCCCCAATGTCTGACTTTCCCCCCAATGTTCCCCCAAATGTCTGAATTTCCCCACAATGTCCGACTTTCCCCCCAATGTCCGACATTCCCACCAATGTCCGGCTTTCCCCCAATGTCCGACTTTCCACCAATGTCCGACTTTTCCCCCAATGTTCCCCCCAATGCCTGAATATCCCCACAATGTCCAACTTTCCCCCCAATGTCCGACTTTCCCCCCAATGTCCGACTTCCCCCCCAATGTCCGACTTTCCCCCTAATGTCTGACTTTCCCCCCAATGTACGACTTTCCCCCCAATGTCCGACTTTCCCCAATGTCTGACTTTCCCCCCAATGTGTCACTTTCCCCCAATGTCTGACTTTCCCCCCAATGTTCGACTTTGCCCCAATGTCCGACTTTCCCCCAATGTCTGACTTTCCCCCCAATGTCTGACTTTCCCCCAATGTCCGACTTTCCACCAATGTCCGACTTTTCCCCCAATGTCTGACTTTCCCCCCAATGTTCCCCCAAATGTCTGAATTTCCCCACAATGTCCGACTTTCCCCCCAATGTCCGACATTCCCACCAATGTCCGGCTTTGCCCCAATGTCCGACTTTCCACCAATGTCCGACTTTTCCCCCAATGTTCCCCCCAATGCCTGAATATCCCCACAATGTCCAACTTTCCCCCCAATGTCTGAATTTCCCCACAATGTCCGACTTTCCCCCCCAATGTCCGACTTTCCCGCCAATGTCCGGCTTTCCCGCAATGTCCGACTTTCCACCAATGTCCGACTTTTCCCCCAATGTTCCCCCCAATGTCTGAATATGCCCACAATGTCCGACTTTCCCCCCCAATGTCTGACTTTCACCCCAATGTCTGACTTTCCCCGCAATGTCTGACTTTCCCCCCCAATGTCTGTCTTTCCCCGCAATGTCTGACTTTCTACCCCAATGTCCGACTTTCTCCGCCAATGTCCGACTTTCCCCCCAATGTCCGACTTTCTCCCCCAATGTCCGACTTTCCCCCTAATGTCTGACTTTCACCCCAATGTCTGATTTTCCCCCCAATGTCTGCCTTTCCCCCCAATGTCTGACTTGCCCCCCAAAGTCTGACTGTCCCACAATGTCCGACGTTCCCCCCAATGTCCGACTTTGCCCCAATGTCTGACTTTCCCCCCAATGTCCGACTTTCCCTCCAATGTCTGACTTTCCCCCCAATGTCCGACTTTGCCCCAATGTCCGACTTTCGCCCCAATGTCCGACTTTCGCCCCAATGTCTGACTTTTCCCCCAATGTCCGACTTTCCCCCCAATGTCCGACTTTCCCCCCAATGTCTGACTTTCCCCCAATATCCGACTTTCACCCCAATGTCCGACTTTCCCCCCAATGTCCGACTTTCCCCCTAATGTCTGACTTTCCCCCCATTGTGCGACTTTCCCCCCAATGTCCGACTTTCCCCCCAATGTCTCACTTTCCCCCCAATGTCTCACTTTCCCCCAATGTCTGACTTCCCCCCCAATGTTCGACTTTGCCCCAATGTCCGACTTTCCCCCCAATGTCTGAGTTTCCCCCAATGTCCGACTTTCCACCAATGCCCGACTTCTCCCCCAATGTCTGACTTTCCCCCCAATGTTCCCCCAAATGTCTGAATTTCCCCACAATGTCCGACTTTCCCCCCAATGTCCGACATTCCCACCAATGTCCGACTTTCCACCAATGTCCGACTTTTCCCCCAATGTCCGACTTTCCCCCAATGTCCGACTTTCCCCCCAATGTCCGACTTACCTCCCAATGTCTGACTTTCACCCCAATGTCTGACTTTCCCCCCAATGTCTGACTTTCCCCCCCAATGTCTGACTTTCTCCCCCAATGTCCGACTTTCTCCCCCCATGTCCGACTTTCCCCCCAATGTCCGACTTTCTCCCCCAATGTCCGACTTTCCCCCTAATGTCTGACTTTCCCCCAATGTCTGACTTTCCCCCCAATGTCTGACTTTCCCCCCAATGTCTGACTTTCCCCCAATGTCTGACTTTTCCCCAATGTCCGACTTTCCACCCAATGTCCGACTTTCCCCCCAATGTCTGACTTTCCCCCCAATGTCTGACTTACCCCCCAATGTCCGACTTTCCCCCCAATGTCTGTCGTTCCCCCCCAATGTCTGAATTTCCCCCCAATGTCTGAATTTCCCCCAATGTCCAACTTTCCACATCAATGTCCGAATTTCCCCCCAATGTCTGACTTTCCCCCAATGTCTGACTTACCCCCCAATGTCCGACTTTCCCCCCAATGTCTGTCGTTCCCCCCCAATGTCCGACTTTCCCCCCAATGTCCGACGTTCTCCCCCAATGTCCGACTTTCCCCCCAATGTCCGACTTTCCCACCAATGTCCGACTTTCCCCCCCAATGTCCGACTTCCCCACCGATGTCTGACTTTGCCCCCAATGTCTGCTTTTCCCCCCAATGTCCGACTTTCCACCCAATGTCCGTCTTTCCCCCAATATCCGACTTTCCCCCCAATGTCCGACTTTCCCCCCAATGTCCGACTTTCCCCCAATGTCCGACTTTCCCCCCAACGTCTGACATTCCCCCAATGTCTGACTTTCCCCCCAATGTTCGATTTGCCCCAATGTCTGACTTTCCCCCCAATGTTCCCCCCAATGTCTGAATTTCCCCACAATGTCCGACTTTCCCCCCCAATGTCCGGCTTTCCCCCAATGTCCGACTTTCCACCAATGTCTGACTTTTCCCCCAATGTCCGACTTTCCCCCCAATGTTCCCCCCAATGTCTGAATATCCCCAAAATGTCCGACTTTCTCCCGCAATGTCTGACTTTCACCCCAATGTCTGTCTTTCCCCCCAATGTCTGTCTTTTCCCCCCAATGTCTGACTTTCTCACCCAATGTCCGACTTTCTCCCCCAATGTCCGACTTTCTCCCCCAATGTCCGACTTTCCCCCTAATGTCTGACTTTCCCCCCAATGTCTGACTTTCCCCCCAATGTCTGACTTTCCCCCAATGTCTGACTTCCCCCCCAATGTATGAATTTCCCCCAATGTCTGAATTTCCCCCAATGTCTGACTTCCCCCCCAATGTCTGACTTTCCCCCCAATGTCCGACTTTCCCCCCAATGTCTGAATTTCCCCCAATGTCTGACTTTCCCTGCAATGTCTGACAGTCCCCCAATGTCCGACTTTCCCCACAATGTCCGACTTTGCCCCAATGTCCGACTTTCCCCCCAATGTCCGACTTTCCCCCCAATGTCTGACTTTCCCCCCAATGTCCGACTTTGCCCCAATGTCCGACTTTCGACCCAATGTCCGACTTTCGCCCCAATGTCTGACTTTTCCCCCAATGTCCGACTTTCCCCCCAATGTCCGACTTTCCCCCCAATGTCTAACTTTCCCCCAATATCCGACTTTCCCCCCAATGTCCGACTTCCCCCCCAATGTCCGACTTTCCCCCTAATGTCTGACTTTCCCCCCAATGTACGACTTTCCCCCCAATGTCCGACTTTCCCCAATGTCTGACTTTCCCCCCAATGTCTCACTTTCCCCCAATGTCTGACTTTCCCCCCAATGTTCGACTTTGCCCCAATGTCCGACTTTCCCCCAATGTCTGACTATCCCCCCAATGTCTGACTTTCCCCCAATGTCCGACTTTCCACCAATGTCCGACTTTTCCCCCAATGTCTGACTTTCCCCCCAATGTTCCCCCAAATGTCTGAATTTCCCCACAATGTCCGACTTTCCCCCCAATGTCCGACATTCCCACCAATGTCCGGCTTTCCCCCAATGTCCGACTTTCCACCAATGTCCGACTTTTCCCCCAATGTTCCCCCCAATGCCTGAATATCCCCACAATGTCCAACTTTCCCCCCAATGTCCGACTTTCCCCCCAATGTCCGACTTCCCCCCCAATGTCCGACTTTCCCCCTAATGTCTGACTTTCCCCCCAATGTACGACTTTCCCCCCAATGTCCGACTTTCCCCAATGTCTGACTTTCCCCCCAATGTGTCACTTTCCCCCAATGTCTGACTTTCCCCCCAATGTTCGACTTTGCCCCAATGTCCGACTTTCCCCCAATGTCTGACTTTCCCCCCAATGTCTGACTTTCCCCCAATGTCCGACTTTCCACCAATGTCCGACTTTTCCCCCAATGTCTGACTTTCCCCCCAATGTTCCCCCAAATGTCTGAATTTCCCCACAATGTCCGACTTTCCCCCCAATGTCCGACATTCCCACCAATGTCCGGCTTTGCCCCAATGTCCGACTTTCCACCAATGTCCGACTTTTCCCCCAATGTTCCCCCCAATGCCTGAATATCCCCACAATGTCCAACTTTCCCCCCAATGTCCGAATTTCCCCCCAATGTCCGACTTACCCCTCAATGTCTGACTTTCACCCCAATGTCTGACTTTCCCCCCAATGTCTGACTTTCCCCCCCAATGTCCGTCTTTCCCCTCCCAATGTCTGTCGTTCCCCCCAATGTCTGACTTTCCCCGCAATGTCTGACTTTCCCCCCCAATGTCTGTCTTTCCCCCCCAATGTCTGACTTTCTCCCCCAATGTCCGACTTTCTCCCCCAATGTCCGACTTTCACCCCAATGTCCGACTTTCTCCCCCAATGTCCGACTTTCCCTCCAATGTCTGACTTTCCCCCCAATGTCTGACTTTCCCCCAATGTCTGACTTTCCCCCCAATGTCTGAATTTCCCCTAATGTCAGAATTTCCCCCCAATGTCTGACTCTCCCCCCAATGTCCGACTTTCCCCCCAATGTCTGAATTTCCCCCAATGTCTGACTTTCCCCCCAATGTCTGAATTTCCCCCAATGTCCGACTTTCACCCCAATGTCTGACTGTCCCCCAATGTCCGACGTTCCCCCAATATCTGCTTTTCCCACCAATGTCCGACTTTCCACCCAATGTCCGACTTTCCCCCAATATCCGACTTTCCCCCCAATATCCGACTTTCCCCCCAATGTCCGACTTTCCCCCCAATGTCCGACTTTACCCCCAATGTCTGACATTCCCCCAATTTCTGACATTCCCCCAATGTCTGACTTTCCCCCCAATGTTCGACTTTGCCCCAATGTCTGACTTTCCCCCCAATGTTCCCCCCAATGTCTGAATTTCCCCACAATGTCCGACTTTCCCCCAATGTCCGACTTTCCCCCCCAATGTCCGACTTTCCACCCAATGTCCGGCTTTACCCCAATGTCCGACTCTCCACCAGTGTCCGACTTTTCCCCCAATGTCCGACTTTCCCCCCAATGTTCCCCCCAATGTCTGAATATCCCCACAATGTCCGACTTTCCCTCCCAATGTCTGACTTTCACCCCAATGTCTGACTTTCCCCGCAATGTCTGACTTTCCCTCCCAATGTCTGTCTTTCCCCCCAATGTCTGACTTTCTCCCCCAATGTCCGACTTTCTCCCCCAATGTCCGACTTTCCCCCCAATGTCCGACTTTCTCCCCCAATGTCCGACTTTCCCCCAATGTCTGACGTTCCCCCAATGTCCGACTTTCCCCCCAATGTCTGACTTTCCCCCCAATGTCTGACTTACCCCCCAATGTCAGACTTTCCCTCCAATGTCTGTCTTTCCCCCCCAATGTACGACTTTCCCCCCAATGTCCGACTTTCCACCCAATGTCTGACTTTCCCCCCAATGTCCGACTTTCCCCCCAATGTCCGACTTTCCCCCCAATGTCTGACTTTCCACCAATGTCCGACTTTCCACCCAATGTCCGACTTTCCCCCCAATGTCTGAATTTCCCCCCAATGTCTGACTTACCCCCCAATGTCAGACTTTCCCCCCAATGTCTGTCTTTCCCCCCCAATGTATGACTTTCCCCCCAATGTCCGACTTTCCACCCAATGTCCGACTTTCTCCCCCAATGTCCGACTTTCCCACCAATGTCCGACTTTCCTCCCCAATGTTCGACTTCCCCACCGATGTCCGACTTTCTCCCCCAATGTCCGACTTTCCCCCAAATGTCTGACTTTCCCCCCCAATGTCTGACTTTCCACCAATGTCCGACTTTGCCCCCAATGTCTGCTTTTCCCCCCAATGTCCGACTTTCCACCAAATGTCCGACTTTCCCCCAATATCCGACTATCCCCCCTATGTCCGACTTTCCCCCCCAATGTCCGACTTTCCCCCCAATGTCTGACATTCCCCCAATATCCGACTATCCCCCCAATGTCCGACTATCCCCCCAATGTCCGACTTTCCCCCCAATGTCCGACTTTCCCCCCAATGTCTGACATTCCCCCAATGTCTGACTTTCCCCCCAATGTTCGACTTTGCCCCATTGTCTGACTTTCCCCCCAATGTTCCCCCCAATGTCTGAATTTCCCCACAATGTCCGACTTTCCCCCCCAATGTCCGACTTTCCCGCCAATGTCCGGCTTTCCCGCAATGTCCGACTTTCCACCAATGTCCGACTTTTCCCCCAATGTTCCCCCCAATGTCTGAATATGCCCACAATGTCCGACTTTCCCCCCCAATGTCTGACTTTCACCCCAATGTCTGACTTTCCCCGCAATGTCTGACTTTCCCCCCCAATGTCTGTCTTTCCCCGCAATGTCTGACTTTCTCCCCCAATGTCCGACTTTCTCCGCCAATGTTCGACTTTCCCCCCAATGTCCGACTTTCTCCCCCAATGTGCGACTTTCCCGCTAATGTTTGACTTTCCCGCCAATGTCTGATTTTCCCCCCAATGTCTGCCTTTCCCCCCAATGTCTGACTTTCCCCCCAATGTCTGAATTTCCACCCAATGTCTGAATTTCCCCCAATGTCTGACTTTCCCCCCAATGTCTGGCTTTCCCCCCAATGTCCGACTTTCCCCCCAATGTCTGAATTTCCCCCAATTTCTGACTTTCCCCCAATGTCTGAATTTCCCCCAATGTCCGAATTTCCCCCAATGTCTGACTTTCCCCCCAAAGTCTGACTGTCCCACAATGTCCGACTTTCCCCCCAATGTCCGACTTTGCCCCAATGTCTGACTTTCCCCCCAATGTCCGACTTTCCCCCCAATGTCTGACTTTCCCCCCAATGTCCGACTTTTCCCCAATGTCCGACTTTCGCCCCAATGTCCGACTTTCGCCCCAATGTCTGACTTTTCCCCCAATGTCCGACTTTCCCCCCAATGTCCGACTTTCCCCCCAATGTCTGACTTTCCCCCAATATCCGACTTTCCCCCCAATGTCCGACTTTCCCCCCAATGTCCGACTTTCCCCCTAATGTCTGACTTTCCCCCCAATGTGCGACTTTCCCCCCAATGTCCGACTATCCCCCCAATGTCTGACTTTCCCCCCAATGTCTCACTTTCCCCCAATGTCTGACTTTCCCCCCAATGTCCGACTTTCCACCAATGCCCGACTTTTCCCCCAATGTCTGAATTTCCCCACAATGTCCGACTTTCCCCCCAATGTCCGACATTCCCACCAATGTCCGACTTTCCACCAATGTCGGACTTTCCCCCCAATGTCTGACTTTCCCCCCAATGTCTGACTTTCCCCCCAATGTCTGACTTTCCCCCAATGCCTGACTTCCCCCCCAATGTATGAATTTCCCCCAATGTCTGAATTTCCCCCAATGTCTGACTTCCCCCCCAATGTCTGACTTTCCCCCCAATGTCCGACTTTCCCCCCAATGTCTGAATTTCCCCCAATGTCTGACTTTCCCTGCAATGTCTGACAGTCCCCCAATGTCCGACTTTCCCCACAATGTCCGACTTTGCCCCAATGTCCGACTTTCCCCCCAATGTCCGACTTTCCCCCCAATGTCTGACTTTCCCCCCAATGTCCGACTTTCCACCAATGTCCGACTTTCGACCCAATGTCCGACTTTCGCCCCAATGTCTGACTTTTCCCCCAATGTCCGACTTTCCCCCCAATGTCCGACTTTCCCCCCAATGTCTAACTTTCCCCCAATATCCGACTTTCCCCCCAATGTCCGACTTCCCCCCCAATGTCCGACTTTCCCCCTAATGTCTGACTTTCCCCCCAATGTACGACTTTCCCCCCAATGTCCGACTTTCCCCAATGTCTGACTTTCCCCCCAATGTCTCACTTTCCCCCAATGTCTGACTTTCCCCCCAATGTTCGACTTTGCCCCAATGTCCGACTTTCCCCCAATGTCTGACTTTCCCCCCAATGCCTGACTTTCCCCCAATGTCCGACTTTCCACCAATGTCCGAATTTTCCCCCAATGTCTGACTTTCCCCCCAATGTTCCCCCAAATGTCTGAATTTCCCCACAATGTCCGACTTTCCCCCCAATGTCCGACATTCCCACCAATGTCCGGCTTTCCCCCAATGTCCGACTTTCCACCAATGTCCGACTTTTCCCCCAATGTTCCCCCCAATGCCTGAATATCCCCACAATGTCCAACTTTCCCCCCAATGTCCGAATTTCCCCCCAATGTCCGACTTACCCCTCAATGTCTGACTTTCACCCCAATGTCTGACTTTCCCCCCAATGTCTGACTTTCCCCCCCAATGTCCGTCTTTCCCCTCCCAATGTCTGTCGTTCCCCCCAATGTCTGACTTTCCCCGCAATGTCTGACTTTCCCCCCCAATGTCTGTCTTTCCCCCCCAATGTCTGACTTTCTCCCCCAATGTCCGACTTTCTCCCCCAATGTCCGACTTTCACCCCAATGTCCGACTTTCTCCCCCAATGTCCGACTTTCCCTCCAATGTCTGACTTTCCCCCCAATGTCTGACTTTCCCCCAATGTCTGACTTTCCCCCCAATGTCTGAATTTCCCCCAATGTCTGAATTTCCCCCCAATGTCTGACTCTCCCCCCAATGTCCGACTTTCCCCCCAATGTCTGAATTTCCCCCAATGTCTGACTTTCCCCCCAATGTCTGAATTTCCCCCAATGTCCGACTTTCACCCCAATGTCTGACTGTCCCCCAATGTCCGACTTTCCCCCAATGTCTGCTTTTCCCACCAATGTCCGACTTTCCACCCAATGTCCGACTTTCCCCCAATATCCGACTTTCCCCCCAATATCCGACTTTCCCCCCAATGTCCGACTTTCCCCCCAATGTCCGACTTTACCCCCAATGTCTGACATTCCCCCAATTTCTGACATTCCCCCAATGTCTGACTTTCCCCCCAATGTTCGAATTTGCCCCAATGTCTGACTTTCCCCCCAATGTTCCCCCCAATGTCTGAATTTCCCCACAATGTCCGACTTTCCACCAATGTCCGACTTTCCCCCCCAATGTCCGACTTTCCACCCAATGTCCGGCTTTACCCCAATGTCCGACTCTCCACCAATGTCCGACTTTTCCCCCAATGTCCGACTTTCCCCCCAATGTTCCCCCCAATGTCTGAATATCCCCACAATGTCCGACTTTCCCTCCCAATGTCTGACTTTCACCCCAATGTCTGACTTTCCCCCAATGTCTGACTTTCCCTCCCAATGTCTGTCTTTCCCCCCAATGTCTGACTTTCCCCCCAATGTCTGACTTACCCCCCAATGTCAGACTTTCCCTCCAATGTCTGTCTTTCCCCCCAATGTACGACTTTCCCCCCAATGTCCGACTTTCCACCCAATGTCTGACTTTCCCCCCAATGTCCGACTTTCCCCCCAATGTCCGACTTTCCCCCCAATGTCTGACTTTCCACCAATGTCCGACTTTCCACCCAATGTCCGACTTTCCCCCCAATGTCTGACTTTCCCCCCAATGTCTGACTTACCCCCCAATGTCAGACTTTCCCCCCAATGTCTGTCTTTCCCCCCCCAATGTATGACTTTCCCCCCAATGTCCGACTTTCCACCCAATGTCCGACTTTCTCCCCCAATGTCCGACTTTCCCACCAATGTCCAACTTTCCTCCCCAATGTTCGACTTCCCCACCGATGTCCGACTTTCTCCCCCAATGTCCGACTTTCCCCCAAATGTCTGACTTTCCCCCCCAATGTCTGACTTTCCACCAATGTCCGACTTTGCCCCCAATGTCTGCTTTTCCCCCCAATGTCCGACTTTCCACCAAATGTCCGACTTTCCCCCAATATCCGACTATCCCCCCAATGTCCGACTTTCCCCCCCAATGTCCGACTTTCCCCCCAATGTCTGACATTCCCCCAATATCCGACTATCCCCCCAATGTCCGACTATCCCCCCAATGTCCGACTTTCCCCCCAATGTCCGACTTTCCCCCCAATGTCTGACATTCCCCCAATGTCTGACTTTCCCCCCAATGTTCGACTTTGCCCCATTGTCTGACTTTCCCCCCAATGTTCCCCCCAATGTCTGAATTTCCCCACAATGTCCGACTTTCCCCCCCAATGTCCGACTTTCCCGCCAATGTCCGGCTTTCCCGCAATGTCCGACTTTCCACCAATGTCCGACTTTTCCCCCAATGTTCCCCCCAATGTCTGAATATGCCCACAATGTCCGACTTTCCCCCCCAATGTCTGACTTTCACCCCAATGTCTGACTTACCCCGCAATGTCTGACTTTCCCCCCCAATGTCTGTCTTTCCCCGCAATGTCTGACTTTCTCCCCCAATGTCCGACTTTCTCCGCCAATGTCCGACTTTCCCCCCAATGTCCGACTTTCTCCCCCATTGTGCGACTTTCCCGCTAATGTCTGACTTTCCCCCCAATGTCTGAATTTCCCCCAATGTCTGACTTTCCCCCAATGTCTGAATTTCCCCCAATGTCCGAATTTCCCCCAATGTCTGACTTTCCCCCCAAAGTCTGACTGTCCCACAATGTCCGACTTTCCGCCCAATGTCTGAATTTCCCCCCAATGTCCGACTTTTCCCCAATGTCCGACTTTCGCCCCAATGTCCGACTTTCGCCCCAATGTCTGACTTTTCCCCCAATGTCCGACTTTCCCCCCAATGTCTGACTTTCCCCCAATATCCGACTTTCCCCCCAATGTCCGACTTTCCCCCCAATGTCCGACTTTCCCCCTAATGTCTGACTTTCCCCCCAATGTGCGACTTTCCCCCCATTGTCCGACTATCCCCCCAATGTCTGACTTTCCCCCCAATGTCTCACTTTCCCCCAATGTCTGACTTTCCCCCCAATGTTCGACTTTGCCCCAATGTCCGACTTTCCCCCCAATGTCTGACTTTCTACCAATGTCCGACTTTCCACCAATGCCCGACTTTTCCCCCAATGTCTGACTTTCCCCCCAATGTTCCCCCAAATGTCTGAATTTCCCCACAATGTCCGACTTTCCCCCCAATGTCCGACATTCCCACCAATGTCCGACTTTCCACCAATGTCCGACTTTTCCCCCAATGTCCGACTTTCCCCCAAAGTCCGACTTTCCCCCCAATGTCCGACTTACCCCCCAATGTCTGACTTTCACCCCAATGTCTGACTTTCCCCCCAATGTCTGACTTTCCCCCCCAATGTCTGACTTTCTCCCCCAATGTCCGACTTTCTCCCCCAATGTCCGACTTTCCCCCCAATGTCCGACTTTCTCCCCCAATGTCCGACTTTCCCCTAATGTCTGACATTCCCCCAATGTCTGACTTTCCCCCAATGTCTGACTTTCCCCCCAATGTCTGACTTTCCCCCCAATGTCTGACTTTCCCCCAATGTCCGACTTTCCACCCAATGTGCGACTTTCCCCCCAATGTCTGACTTTCCCCCCAATGTCTGACTTACCCCCCAATGTCCGACTTTTCCCCCAATGTCTGTCGTTCCCCCCCAATGTCCGAATTCCCCCCCAATGTCTGAATTTCCCCCAATGTCCGACTTTCCACCCAATGTCCGAATTTCCCCCCAATGTCTGACTTTCCCCCAATGTCTGACTTACCCCCCAATGTCCGACTTTCCCCCCAATGTCTGTCGTTCCCCCCCAATGTCCGACGTTCTCCCCCAATGTCCGACTTTCCCCCCCAATGTCCGACTTCCCCACCGATGTCTGACTTTGCCCCCAATGTCTGCTTTTCCCCACAATGTCCGACTTTCCACCCAAAGTCCGTCTTTCCCCCAATATCCGACTTTCCCCCCAATGTCCGACTTTCCCCCCAATGTCCGACTTTCTCCCCAATGTCCGACTTTCCCCCCAATGTCTGACATTCCCCCAATGTCTGACTTTCCCCCCAATGTTCGATTTGCCCCAATGTCTGACTTTCCCCCCAATGTTCCCCCCAATGTCTGAATTTCCCCACAATGTCCGACTTTCCCCCCCAATGTCCGACTTTCCACCCAATGTCCGGCTTTCCCCCAATGTCCGAATTTCCACCAATGTCTGACTTTTCCCCCAATGTCCGACTTTCCCCCCAATGTTCCCCCCAATGTCTGAATATCCCCAAAATGTCCGACTTTCTCCCGCAATGTCTGACTTTCACCCCAATGTCTGTCTTTCCCCCCAATGTCTGTCTTTTCCCCCCAATGTCTGACTTTCTCCCCCAATGTCCGACTTTCTTCCCCAATGTCCGACTTTCTCCCCCAATGTCCGACTTTCCCCCTAATGTCTGACTTTCCCCCCAATGTCTGACTTTCCCCCCAATGTCTGACTTACCCCCAATGTCTGACTTTCTCCCAATGTCTGACTTCCCCCCCAATGTATGAATTTCCCCCAATGTCTGAATTTCCCCCAATGTCTGACTTCCCCCCCAATGTCTGACTTTCCCCCCAATGTCCGACTTTCCCCCCAATGTCTGAATTTCCCCCAATGTCTGACTTTCCCTGCAATGTCTGACAGTCCCCCAATGTCCGACTTTCCCCACAATGTCCGACTTTGCCCCAATGTCCGACTTTCCCCCCAATGTCCGACTTTCCCCCCAATGTCTGACTTTCCCCCCAATGTCCGACTTTGCCCCAATGTCCGACTTTCGACCCAATGTCCGACTTTCGCCCCAATGTCTGACTTTTCCCCCAATGTCCGACTTTCCCCCCAATGTCCGACTTTCCCCCCAATGTCTAACTTTCCCCCAATATCCGACTTTCCCCCCAATGTCCGACTTCCCCCCCAATGTCCGACTTTCCCCCTAATGTCTGACTTTCCCCCCAATGTACGAATTTCCCCCCAATGTCCGACTTTCCCCAATGTCTGACTTTCCCCCCAATGTCTCACTTTCCCCCAATGTCTGACTTTCCCCCCAATGTTCGACTTTGCCCCAATGTCCGACTTTCCCCCAATGTCTGACTATCCCCCCAATGTCTGACTTTCCCCCAATGTCCGACTTTCCACCAATGTCCGACTTTTCCCCCAATGTCCGACTTTTCCCCCAATGTCTGACTTTCCCCCCAATGTTCCCCCAAATGTCTGAATTTCCCCACAATGTCCGACTTTCCCCCCAATGTCCGACATTCCCACCAATGTCCGGCTTTCCCCCAATGTCCGACTTTCCACCAATGTCCGACTTTTCCCCCAATGTTCCCCCCAATGCCTGAATATCCCCACAATGTCCAACTTTCCCCCCAATGTCCGACTTTCCCCCCAATGTCCGACTTACCCCTCAATGTCTGACTTTCACCCCAATGTCTGACTTTCCCCCCAATGTGTGACTTTCCCCCCCGATGTCCGTCTTTCCCCTCCCAATGCCTGTCGTTCCCCCCAATGTCTGACTTTCCCCGCAATGTCTGACTTTCCCCCCCAATGTCTGTCTTTCCCCCCCAATGTCTGACTTTCTCCCCCAATGTCCGACTTTCTCCCCCAATGTCCGACTTTCACCCCAATGTCCGACTTTCTCCCCCAATGTCCGACTTTCCCTCCAATGTCTGACTTTCCCCCCAATGTCTGACTTTCCCCCAATGTCTGACTTTCCCCCCAATGTCTGAATTTCCCCCAATGTCAGAATTTCCCCCCAATGTCTGACTCTCCCCCCAATGTCCGACTTTCCCCCCAATGTCTGAATTTCCCCCAATGTCTGACTTTCCCCCCAATGTCTGAATTTCCCCCAATGTCCGACTTTCACCCCAATGTCTGACTGTCCCCCAATGTCCGACTTTCCCCCAATGTCTGCTTTTCCCACCAATGTCCGACTTTCCACCCAATGTCCGACTTTCCCCCAATATCCGACTTTCCCCCCAATATCCGACTTTCCCCCCAAAGTCCGACTTTCCCCCCAATGTCCGACTTTACCCCCAATGTCTGACATTCCCCCAATTTCTGACATTCCCCCAATGTCTGACTTTCCCCCCAATGTTCGGCTTTGCCCCAATGTCTGACTTTCCCCCCAATGTTCCCCCCAATGTCTGAATTTCCCCACAATGTCCGACTTTCCCCCAATGTCCGACTTTCCCCCCAATGTCCGACTTTCCACCCAATGTCCGGCTTTACCCCAATGTCCGACTCTCCACCAATGTCCGACTTTTCCCCCAATGTCCGACTTTCCCCCCAATGTTCCCCCCAATGTCTGAATATCCCCACAATGTCCGACTTTCCCTCCCAATGTCTGACTTTCACCCCAATGTCTGACTTTCCCCGCAATGTCTGACTTTCCCTCCCAATGTCTGTCTTTCCCCCCAATGTCTGACTTTCTCCCCCAATGTCCGACTTTCTCCCCCAATGTCCGACTTTCCCCCCAATGTCCGACTTTCTCCCCCAATGTCCGACTTTCCCCCAATGTCTGACGTTCCCCCAATGTCCGACTTTCCCCCCAATGTCTGACTTTCCCCCCAATGTCTGACTTACCCCCCAATGTCAGACTTTCCCTCCAATGTCTGTCTTTCCCCCCCAATGTACGACTTTCCCCCCAATGTCCGACTTTCCACCCAATGTCTGACTTTCCCCCCAATGTCCGGCTTTACCCCAATGTCCGACTCTCCACCAATGTCCGACTTTTCCCCCAATGTCCGACTTTCCCCCCAACGTTCCCCCCAATGTCTGAATATCCCCACAATGTCCGACTTTCCCTCCCAATGTCTGACTTTCACCCCAATGTCTGACTTTCCCCGCAATGTCTGACTTTCCCTCCCAATGTCTGTCTTTCCCCCCAATGTCTGACTTTCTCCCCCAATGTCCGACTTTCTCCCCCAATGTCCGACTTTCCCCCCAATGTCCGACTTTCTCCCCCAATGTCCGACTTTCCCCCAATGTCTGACGTTCCCCCAATGTCCGACTTTCCCCCCAATGTCTGACTTTCCCCCCAATGTCTGACTTACCCCCCAATGTCAGACTTTCCCTCCAATGTCTGTCTTTCCCCCCCAATGTACGACTTTCCCCCCAATGTCCGACTTTCCACCCAATGTCTGACTTTCCCCCCAATGTCCGACTTTCCCCCCAATGTCCGACTTTCCCCCCAATGTCTGACTTTCCACCAATGTCCGACTTTCCACCCAATGTCCGACTTTCCCCCCAATGTCTGACTTTCCCCCCAATGTCTGACTTACCCCCCAATGTCAGACTTTCCCCCCAATGTCTGTTTCCCCCCCCCCAATGTATGACTTTCCCCCCAATGTCCGACTTTCCACCCAATGTCCGACTTTCTCCCCCAATGTCCGACTTTCCCCTAATGTCTGACATTCCCCCAATGTCTGACTTTCCCCCAATGTCTGACTTTCCCCCCAATGTCTGACTTTCCCCCCAATGTCTGACTTTCCCCCAATGTCTGACTTTCCCCCAATGTCCGACTTTCCACCCAATGTGCGACTTTCCCCCCAATGTCTGACTTTCCCCCCAATGTCTGACTTACCCCCCAATGTCCGACTTTTCCCCCAATGTCTGTCGTTCCCCCCCAATGTCCGAATTCCCCCCCAATGTCTGAATTTTCCCCAATGTCCGACTTTCCACCCAATGTCCGAATTTCCCCCCAATGTCTGACTTTCCCCCAATGTCTGACTTACCCCCCAATGTCCGACTTTCCCCCCAATGTCTGTCGTTCCCCCCCAATGTCCGACTTTCCCCCCAATGTCCGACTTTCACCCAATGTCTGACTTTCCCCCAATGTCCGACGTTCTCCCCCAATGTCCGACTTTCCCCCCAATGTCCGACTTTCCCACCAATGTCCGACTTTCCCCCCCAATGTCCGACTTCCCCACCGATGTCTGACTTTGCCCCCAATGTCTGCTTTTCCCCACAATGTCCGACTTTCCACCCAAAGTCCGTCTTTCCCCCAATATCCGACTTTCCCCCCAATGTCCGACTTTCCCCCCAATGTCCGACTTTCTCCCCAATGTCCGACTTTCCCCCCAATGTCTGACATTCCCCCAATGTCTGACTTTCCCCCCAATGTTCGATTTGCCCCAATGTCTGACTTTCCCCCCAATGTTCCCCCCAATGTCTGAATTTCCCCACAATGTCCGACTTTCCCCCCCAATGTCCGACTTTCCACCCAATGTCCGGCTTTCCCCCAATGTCCGAATTTCCACCAATGTCTGACTTTTCCCCCAATGTCCGACTTTCCCCCCAATGTTCCCCCCAATGTCTGAATATCCCCAAAATGTCCGACTTTCTCCCGCAATGTCTGACTTTCACCCCAATGTCTGTCTTTCCCCCCAATGTCTGTCTTTTCCCCCCAATGTCTGACTTTCTCCCCCAATGTCCGACTTTCTCCCCCAATGTCCGACTTTCTCCCCCAATGTCCGACTTTCCCCCTAATGTCTGACTTTCCCCCCAATGTCTGACTTTCCCCCCAATGTCTGACTTACCCCCAATGTCTGACTTTCTCCCAATGTCTGACTTCCCCCCCAATGTATGAATTTCCCCCAATGTCTGAATTTCCCCCAATGTCTGACTTCCCCCCCAATGTCTGACTTTCCCCCCAATGTCCGACTTTCCCCCCAATGTCTGAATTTCCCCCAATGTCTGACTTTCCCTGCAATGTCTGACAGTCCCCCAATGTCCGACTTTCCCCACAATGTCCGACTTTGCCCCAATGTCCGACTTTCCCCCCAATGTCCGACTTTCCCCCCAATGTCTGACTTTCCCCCCAATGTCCGACTTTGCCCCAATGTCCGACTTTCGACCCAATGTCCGACTTTCGCCCCAATGTCTGACTTTTCCCCCAATGTCCGACTTTCCCCCCAATGTCCGACTTTCCCCCCAATGTCTAACTTTCCCCCAATATCCGACTTTCCCCCCAATGTCCGACTTCCCCCCCAATGTCCGACTTTCCCCCTAATGTCTGACTATCCCCCCAATGTACGACTTTCCCCCCAATGTCCGACTTTCCCCAATGTCTGACTTTCCCCCCAATGTCTCACTTTCCCCCAATGTCTGACTTTCCCCCCAATGTTCGACTTTGCCCCAATGTCCGACTTTCCCCCAATGTCTGACTATCCCCCCAATGTCTGACTTTCCCCCAATGTCCGACTTTCCACCAATGTCCGACTTTTCCCCCAATGTCTGACTTTCCCCCCAATGTTCCCCCAAATGTCTGAATTTCCCCACAATGTCCGACTTTCCCCCCAATGTCCGACATTCCCACCAATGTCCGGCTTTCCCCCAATGTCCGACTTTCCACCAATGTCCGACTTTTCCCCCAATGTTCCCCCCAATGCCTGAATATCCCCACAATGTCCAACTTTCCCCCCAATGTCCGACTTTCCCCCCAATGTCCGACTTACCCCTCAATGTCTGACTTTCACCCCAATGTCTGACTTTCCCCCCAATGTCTGACTTTCCCCCCCGATGTCCGTCTTTCCCCTCCCAATGCCTGTCGTTCCCCCCAATGTCTGACTTTCCCCGCAATGTCTGACTTTCCCCCCCAATGTCTGTCTTTCCCCCCCAATGTCTGACTTTCTCCCCCAATGTCCGACTTTCTCCCCCAATGTCCGACTTTCACCCCAATGTCCGACTTTCTCCCCCAATGTCCGACTTTCCCTCCAATGTCTGACTTTCCCCCCAATGTCTGACTTTCCCCCAATGTCTGACTTTCCCCCCAATGTCTGACTTTCCCCCAATGTCTGACTTTCCCCCCAATGTCTGAATTTCCCCCAATGTCCGACTTTCACCCCAATGTCTGACTGTCCCCCAATGTCCGACTTTCCCCCAATGTCTGCTTTTCCCACCAATGTCCGACTTTCCACCCAATGTCCGACTTTCCCCCAATATCCGACTTTCCCCCCAATATCCGACTTTCCCCCCAAAGTCCGACTTTCCCCCCAATGTCCGACTTTACCCCCAATGTCTGACATTCCCCCAATTTCTGACATTCCCCCAATGTCTGACTTTCCCCCCAATGTTCGGCTTTGCCCCAATGTCTGACTTTCCCCCCAATGTTCCCCCCAATGTCTGAATTTCCCCACAATGTCCGACTTTCCCCCAATGTCCGACTTTCCCCCCAATGTCCGACTTTCCACCCAATGTCCGGCTTTACCCCAATGTCCGACTCTCCACCAATGTCCGACTTTTCCCCCAATGTCCGACTTTCCCCCCAATGTTCCCCCCAATGTCTGAATATCCCCACAATGTCCGACTTTCCCTCCCAATGTCTGACTTTCACCCCAATGTCTGACTTTCCCCGCAATGTCTGACTTTCCCTCCCAATGTCTGTCTTTCCCCCCAATGTCTGACTTTCTCTCCCAATGTCCGACTTTCTCCCCCAATGTCCGACTTTCCCCCCAATGTCCGACTTTCTCCCCCAATGTCCGACTTTCCCCCAATGTCTGACGTTCCCCCAATGTCCGACTTTCCCCCCAATGTCTGACTTTCCCCCCAATGTCTGACTTACCCCCCAATGTCAGACTTTCCCTCCAATGTCTGTCTTTCCCCCCCAATGTACGACTTTCCCCCCAATGTCCGACTTTCCACCCAATGTCTGACTTTCCCCCCAATGTCCGACTTTCCCCCCAATGTCCGACTTTCCCCCCAATGTCTGACTTTCCACCAATGTCCGACTTTCCACCCAATGTCCGACTTTCCCCCCAATGTCTGACTTTCCCCCCAATGTCTGACTTACCCCCCAATGTCAGACTTTCCCCCCAATGTCTGTTTTCCCCCCCCAATGTATGACTTTCCCCCCAATGTCCGACTTTCCACCCAATGTCCGACTTTCTCCCCCAATGTCCGACTTTCCCACCAATGTCCGACTTTCCTCCCCAATGTTCGACTTCCCCACCGATGTCCGACTTTCTCCCCCAATGTCCGACTTTCCCCCAAATGTCTGACTTTCCCCCCCAATGTCTGACTTTCCACCAATGTCCGACTTTGCCCCCAATGTCTGCTTTTCCCCCCAATGTCCGACTTTCCACCAAATGTCCGACTTTCCCCCAATATCCGACTATCCCCCCAATGTCCGACTTTCCCCCCGCAATGTCCGACTTTCCCCCCAATGTCTGACATTCCCCCAATATCCGACTATCCCCCCAATGTCCGACTATCCCCCCAATGTCCGACTTTCCCCCAATGTCCGACTTTCTCCCCAATGTCTGACATTCCCCCAATGTCTGACTTTCCCCCCAATGTTCGACTTTGCCCCATTGTCTGACTTTCCCCCCAATGTTCCCCCCAATGTCTGAATTTCCCCACAATGTCCGACTTTCCCCCCCAATGTCCGACTTTCCCGCCAATGTCCGGCTTTCCCGCAATGTCCGACTTTCCACCAATGTCCGACTTTTCCCCCAATGTTCCCCCCAATGTCTGAATATGCCCACAATGTCCGACTTTCCCCCCCAATGTCTGACTTTCACCCCAATGTCTGACTTTCCCCGCAATGTCTGACTTTCCCCCCCAATGTCTGTCTTTCCCCGCAATGTCTGACTTTCTCCCCCAATGTCCGACTTTCTCCGCCAATGTCCGACTTTCCCCCCAATGTCCGACTTTCTCCCCCAATGTGCGACTTTCCCGCTAATGTCTGACTTTCCCCCCAATGTCTGATTTTCCCCCCAATGTCTGCCTTTCCCCCCAATGTCTGACTTTCCCCCCAATGTCTGAATTTCCCCCAATGTCTGAATTTCCCCCAATGTCTGACTTTCCCCCCAATGTCTGACTTTCCCCCCAATGTCCGACTTTCCCCCCAATGTCTGAATTTCCCCCAATGTCTGACTTTCCCCCAATGTCTGAATTTCCCCCAATGTCCGAATTTCCCCCAATGTCTGACTTTCCCCCCAAAGTCTGACTGTCCCACAATGTCCGACTTTCCCCCCAATGTCCGACTTTGCCCCAATGTCTGACTTTCCCCCCAATGTCCGACTTTCCCCCCAATGTCTGACTTTCCCCCCAATGTCCGACTTTTCCCCAATGTCCGACTTTCGCCCCAATGTCCGACTTTCGCCCCAATGTCTGACTTTTCCCCCAATGTCCGACTTTCCCCCCAATGTCCGACTTTCCCCCCAATGTCTGACTTTCCCCCAATATCCGACTTTCCCCCCAATGTCCGACTTTCCCCCCAATGTCCGACTTTCCCCCTAATGTCTGACTTTCCCCCCAATGTGCGACTTTCCCCCCAATGTCCGACTATCCCCCCAATGTCTGACTTTCCCCCCAATGTCTCACTTTCCCCCAATGTCTGACTTTCCCCCCAATGTTCGACTTTGCCCCAATGTCCGACTTTCCCCCCAATGTCTGACTTTCCCCCAATGTCCGACTTTCCACCAATGCCCGACTTTCCCCCCAATGTCTGACTTTCCCCCCAATGTTCCCCCAAATGTCTGAATTTCCCCACAATGTCCGACTTTCCCCTCAATGTCCGACATTCCCACCAATGTCCGACTTTCCACCAATGTCCGACTTTTCCCCCAATGTCCGACTTTCCCCCAATGTCCGACTTTCCCCCCAATGTCCGACTTACCCCCCAATGTCTGACTTTCACCCCAATGTCTGACTTTCCCCCCAATGTCTGACTTTCCCCCCCAATGTCTGACTTTCTCCCCCAATGTCCGACTTTCTCCCCCAATGTCCGACTTTCCCCCCAATGTCCGACTTTCTCCCCCAATGTCCGACTTTCCCCCTAATGTCTGACATTCCCCCAATGTCTGACTTTCCCCCAATGTCTGACTTTCCCCCCAATGTCTGACTTTCCCCCCAATGTCTGACTTTCCCCCAATGTCTGACTTTCCCCCAATGTCCGACTTTCCACCCAATGTGCGACTTTCCCCCCAATGTCTGACTTTCCCCCCAATGTCTGACTTACCCCCCAATGTCCGACTTTTCCCCCAATGTCTGTCGTTCTCCCCCAATGTATGAATTCCCCCCCAATGTCTGAATTTCCCCCAATGTCCGACTTTCCACCCAATGTCCGAATTTCCCCCCAATGTCTGACTTTCCCCCAATGTCTGACTTACCCCCCAATGTCCGACTTTCCCCCCAATGTCTGTCGTTCCCCCCCAATGTCCGACTTTCCCCCCAATGTCCGACTTTCCACCCAATGTCTGACTTTCCCCCCAATGTCCGACGTTCTCCCCCAATGTCCGACTTTCCCCCCAATGTCCGACTTTCCCACCAATGTCCGACTTTCCCCCCCAATGTCCGACTTCCCCACCGATGTCTGACTTTGCCCCCAATGTCTGCTTTTCCCCACAATGTCCGACTTTCCACCCAAAGTCCGTCTTTCCCCCAATATCCGACTTTCCCCCCAATGTCCGACTTTCCCGCCAATGTCCGACTTTCTCCCCAATGTCCGACTTTCCCCCCAATGTCTGACATTCCCCCAATGTCTGACTTTCCCCCCAATGTTCGATTTGCCCCAATGTCTGACTTTCCCCCCAATGTTCCCCCCAATGTCTGAATATCCCCAAAATGTCCGACTTTCTCCCGCAATTCTGACTTTCACCCCAATGTCTGTCTTTCCCCCCAATGTCTGTCTTTCCCCCCCAATGTCTGACTTTCTCCACCAATGTCCGACTTTCTCCCCCAATGTCCGACTTTCTCCCCCAATGTCCGACTTTCCCCCTAATGTCTGACTTTCCCCCCAACGTCTGACTTTCCCCCCAATGTCTGACTTTCCCCCAATGTCTGACTTCCCTCCCAATGTATGAATTTCCCCCAATGTCTGAATTTCCCCCAATGTCTGACTTCCCCCCCAATGTCTGACTTTCCCCCCAATGTCCGACTTTCCCCCCAATGTCTGAATTTCCCCCAATGTCTGACTTTCCCCCCAATGTCTGACTGTCCCCCAATGTCCGACTTTCCCCCCAATGTCCGACTTTGCCCCAATGTCCGACTTTCCCCCCAATGTCCGACTTTCCCCCCAATGTCTGACTTTCCCCCCAATGTCCGACTTTGCTCCAATGTCCGACTTTCCCCCCAATGTCTGTCGTTCCCCCCCAATGTCCGACTTTCCCCCCAATGTCCGACTTTCCACCCAATGTCTGACTTTCCCCCCAATGTCCGACGTTCTCCCCCAATGTCCGACTTTCCCCCCAATGTCCGACTTTCCCACCAATGTCCGACTTTCCCCCCCAATGTCCGACTTCCCCACCGATGTCTGACTTTGCCCCCAATGTCTGCTTTTCCCCCCAATGTCCGACTTTCCACCCAATGTCCGTCTTTCCCCCAATATCCGACTTTGCCCCCAATGTCCGACTTTCCCCCCAATGTCGGACTTTCCCCCCAATGTCTGACATTCCCCCAATGTCTGACTATCCCCCCAATGTTCGATTTGCCCCAATGTCTGACTTTCCCCCCAATGTTCCCCCCAATGTCTGAATTTCCCCACAATGTCCGACTTTCCCCCCCAATGTCCGACTTTCCACCCAATGTCCGGCTTTCCCACAATGTCCGACTTTCCACCAATGTCTGACTTTTCCCCCAATGTCCGACTTTCCCCCCAATGTTCCCCCCAATGTCTGAATATCCCCAAAATGTCCGACTTTCTCCCGCAATGTCTGACTTTCACCCCAATGTCTGTCTTTCCCCCCAATGTCTGTCTTTTCCCCCCAATGTCTGACTTTCTCCCCCAATGTCCGACTTTCTCCCCCAATGTCCGACTTTCTCCCCCAATGTCCGACCTTCCCCCTAATGTCTGACTTCCCCCCCAATGTCTGACTTTCCCCCCACTGTCTGACTTTCCCCCCAATGTTTGACTTTCCCCCAATGTCTGACTTTCCCCCCAATGTTCGATTTGCCCCAATGTCTGACTTTCCCCCCAATGTTCCCCCCAATGTCTGAATTTCCCCACAATGTCCGACTTTCCCCCCCAATGTCCGACTTTCCACCCAATGTCCGGCTTTCCCCCAATGTCCGAATTTCCACCAATGTCTGACTTTTCCCCCAATGTCCGACTTTCCCCCCAATGTTCCCCCCAATGTCTGAATATCCCCAAAATGTCCGACTTTCTCCCGCAATGTCTGACTTTCACCCCAATGTCTGTCTTTCCCCCCAATGTCTGTCTTTTCCCCTCAATGTCTGACTTTCTCCCCCAATGTCCGACTTTCTCCCCCAATGTCCGACTTTCTCCCCCAATGTCCGACTTTCCCCCTAATGTCTGACTTTCCCCCCAATGTCTGACTTTCCCCCCAATGTCTGACTTTCCCCCCAATGTCTGACTTTCCCCCAATATCTGACTTCCCCCCCAATGTATGAATTTCCCCCAATGTCTGAATTTCCCCCAATGTC
Source organism: Pristiophorus japonicus (assembly GCF_044704955.1). Lineage (NCBI taxonomy): Eukaryota > Metazoa > Chordata > Chondrichthyes > Pristiophoridae > Pristiophorus > Pristiophorus japonicus. The sequence goes on from NC_091983.1 coordinate 83,402,128, forward strand.
TGACTTCCCCCCCAATGTCTGACTTTCCCCCCAATGTCCGACTTTCCCCCCAATGTTTGAATTTCCCCCAATGTCTGACTTTCCCCCCAATGTCTGACTGTCCCCCAATGTCCGACTTTCCCCCCAATGTCCGACTTTGCCCCAATGTCCGACTTTCCGCCCAATGTCCGACTTTCCCCCCAATGTCTGACTTTCCCCCCAATGTCCGACTTTGCCCCAATGTCCGACTTTCCCCCCAATGTCTGTCGTTCCCACCCAATGTCCGACTTTCCCCCCAATGTCCGACTGTCCACCCAATGTCTGACTTTCCCCCCAATGTCCGACGTTCTCCCCCAATGTCCGACTTTCCCCCCAATGTCCGACTTTCCCACCAATGTCCGACTTTCCCCCCCAATGTCCGACTTCCCCACCGATGTCTGACTTTGCCCCCAATGTCTGCTTTTCCCCCCAATGTCCGACTTTCCACCCAATGTCCATCTTTCCCCCAATATCCGACTTTCCCCCCAATGTCTGACATTCCCCCAATGTCTGACTTTCCCCCCAATGTTCGATTTGCCCCAATGTCTGACTTTCATCCCAATGTTCCCCCCAATGTCTGAATTTCCCCACAATGTCCGACTTTCCCCCCCAATGTCCGACTTTCCACCCAATGTCCGGCTTTCCCCCAATGTCCGACTTTCCACCAATGTCTGACTTTTCCCCCAGTCCGACTTTCCCCCCAATGTTCCCCCCAATGTCTGAATATCCCCAAAATGTCCGACTTTCTCCCGCAATGTCTGACTTTCACCCCAATGTCTGTCTTTCCCCCCAATGTCTGTCTTTTCCCCCCAATGTCTGACTTTCTCCCCCAATGTCCGACTTTCTCCCCCAATGTCCGACTTTCTCCCCCAATGTCCGACTTTCCCCCTAATGTCTGACTTTCCCCCCAATGTCTGACTTTCCCCCCAATGTCTGACTTTCCCCCAATGTCTGACTTTCCCCCCAATGTTCGATTTGCCCCAATGTCTGACTTTCCCCCCAATGTTCTCCCCAATGTCTGAATTTCCCCACAATGTCCGACTTTCCCCCCCAATGTCCGACTTTCCACCCAATGTCCGGCTTTCCCCCAATGTCCGACTTTCCACCAATGTCTGACTTTCCCCCCAATGTCTGACTTTCCCCCCAATGTCTGACTTTCCCCCAATGATTGACTTCCCCCCCAATGTATGAATTTCCCCCAATGTCTGAATTTCCCCCAATGTCTGACTTCCCCCCCAATGTCTGACTTTCCCCCCAATGTCCGACTTTCCCCCCAATGTCTGAATTTCCCCCAATGTCTGACTTTTCCCCCAATGTCTGACTGTCCCCCAATGTCCGACTTTCCCCCCAATGTCCGACTTTGCCCCAATGTCCGACTTTCCCCCCAATGTCCGACTTTCCCCCCAATGTCTGACTTTCCCCCCAATGTCCGACTTTGCCCCAATGTCCGACTTTCGACCCAATTTCCGACTTTCGCCCCAATGTCTGACTTTTCCCCCAATGTCCGACTTTCCCCCCAATGTCCGACTCTCCCCCAATGTCTGACTTTCCCCCAATATCCCACTTTCCCCCCAATGTCCGACTTTCCCCCCAATGTCCGACTTTCCCCCCAATGTCCGACTTTCCCCCTAATGTCTGACTTTCCCCCCAATGTACGACTTTCCCCCCAATGTCCGACTTTCCCCAATGTCTGACTTTCCCCCCAATGTCCGACTTTCCCCCCAATGTCTGAATTTCCCCCAATGTCTGACTTTCCCCCCAATGTCTGACTGTCCCCCAATGTCCGACTTTCCCCCCAATGTCCGACTTTCCCCCCAATGTCCGACTTTCCCCCCAATGTCCGACTTTCCCCCCAATGTCCGACTTTGCCCCAATGTCCGACTTTCCCCCCAATGTCCGACTTTCCCCCCAATGTCTGACTTTCCCCCCAATGTCCGACTTTGCCCCAATGTCCGACTTTCGACCCAATGTCCGACTTTCGCCCCAATGTCTGACTTTTCCCCCAATGTCCGACTTTCCCCCCAATGTCCGACTTTCCCCCCAATGTCCGACTTTCCCCCCAATGTCCGACTTTCCCCTAATGTCTGACTTTCCCCCCAATGTACGACTTTCCCCCCAATGTCCGACTTTCCCCAATGTCTGACTTTCCCCCCAATGTCCGACTTTCCCCCCAATGTCTGAATTTCCCCCAATGTCTGACTTTCCCCCCAATGTCCGACTTTGCCCCAATGTGCGACTTTCGACCCAATGTCCGACTTTCGCCCCAATGTCTGACTTTTCCCCCAATGTCCGACTTTCCCCCCAATGTCCGACTCTCCCCCCAATGTCTGACTTTCCCCCAATATCCCACTTTCCCCCCAATGTCCGACTTTCCCCCCAATGTCCGACTTTCCCCCCAATGTCCGACTTTCCCCCTAATGTCTGACTTTCCCCCCAATGTACGACTTTCCCCCCAATGTCCGACTTTCCCCAATGTCTGACTTTCCCCCCAATGTCCGACTTTCCCCCCAATGTCTGAATTTCCCCCAATGTCTGACTTTCCCCCCAATGTCTGACTGTCCCCCAATGTCCGACTTTCCCCCCAATGTCCGACTTAGCCCCAATGTCCGACTTTCCCCCCAATGTCCGACTTTCCCCCCAATGTCCGACTTTCCCCCCAATGTCCGACTTTGCCCCAATGTCCGACTTTCCCCCCAATGTCCGACTTTCCCCCCAATGTCTGACTTTCCCCCCAATGTCCGACTTTGCCCCAATGTCCGACTTTCGACCCAATGTCCGACTTTCGCCGCAATGTCTGACTTTTCCCCCAATGTCCGACTTTCCCCCCAATGTCCGACTCTCCCCCCAATGTCTGACTTTCCCCCAATGTCCGACTTTCCCCCCAATGTCCGACTCTCCCCCCAATGTCTGACTTTCCCCCAATATCCCACTTTCCCCCCAAAGTCTGACTTTCCCCCCAATGTCTGACTTTCCCCCAATCTCCGACTTTCCCCCAATGTCTGACTTTCCCCCCAATGTCTGACTTTCCCCCCAATCTCCGACGTTCCCCCAATGTCTGACTTTCACCCCAATGTCCGACTTTCCCCCCAATGTCTGACTTTCCCCCAATGTGTGTCTTTCCCCCCAATGTCCGACTTTCCCCCCAATGTCCGACTTTTCCCCAATGTCCAACTTTCCCCCCAATGTCTGTCTTTCCCCCAATGTCTGACTTTCCCCCAATGTCCGACTTTCCCCACAATGTCCGACTTTCCCCCCCAATGTCTGTCTTTCTCCCCCAGTATCCGACTTTCACCCAATGTCCGACTTTTCCCCCAATCTCCGACTTTCCCCCCAATGTCTGACTTCCCCCCAATGTCTGACTTTCCCCCAATGTCCGACATTCCCCCCTAATGTCTGACTTCCCCCCAATTACTGACTTTCCCCCCAATGTCCGACATTCCCCCCAATGTCCGACATTCCCCCTAATGTCTGACTTCCCCCCTAATGTCCGACTTTCCCCCAATGTGTTACTTTTCCCAAATGTCCGACTTTGCCCCAATGTCCGACATTCCCCCCCAATGTCTGACTTTCCCCCCAAGGTCCGACATTCCCCCCCAATGTCTTACATTCCCCCCAATGTCCGACTTTTCCCCCAATGTCTGACTTTCCACCCAAATTCCGACATTCTCCCCCAATGACCGACATTCCCCCCCTATGTCCGTCATCCCCGCAATGTCCGACATTCCCCCAATGTCCGACTTTCCCCCCCAATGTCCTACTTTCCACCCAATGTCCGACATTCCCCCCCAATGTCCGACTTTTCCCCCAATGTCTGACTTTCCACCCAAATTCCGACATTCTGCCCCAATGACCGACATTCCCCCCCTATGTCCGTCATCCCCCCAATGTCCGACATTCCCCCAATGTCCGACTTTCCCCCCCAATGTCCTACTTTCCACCCCATGTCCGACATTCCCCCCCAATGTCCGACATTCCCCCCCAATGTCTGACTTTCCCCCAATGTCCGACATTCCCCCCCAATGGCTGGCATTCCCCCCCAATGTCCGACTTTCGCCCCAATCTCTGACTTTCCCCAATCTCCGACTTTCCCCCAATGTCCGACTTTCCCCCAATGTCCGACTTTGCCCCCAATGTCCGACTTTCCACCCAATGTCCGACTTTCCCCCAATGTCCGACTTTCCCCCCAATGTCCGACTTTCCACCCCAATGTCCGACTTTCCCCCCAATGTCCGACCTTAACCCCAATGTCCGACTTTACACCCAATGTCTGACTTTCCCCCCAATGTCCGACTTTCCCCCCAATCTCCGACTTCCACCCAATGTCTGACTTTCACCCCAATGTCCGACTTTCCACCCCAATGTCTGACTTTCACCCCAATGTCCGACTTTCTCCCCCAATGTCCGAATTTCCCCCAATGTCCAACTTTCCCCCCAATGTCTGACTTTCCCCCCAATGTCTGACTTTCCCCCCAATGTCCGACTTTCCCCCAATGTCCGATTTTCCGCCCAATGTTCGACTTTCCCCCCAATGTTTGACTTCCCCCCCAATGTCCGACTTTCCCACAATGTCCGACTTTCCCCCCAATGTCTGTGTTTACGCCCCAATGTCTGACTTACCCCCCCAATGTCTGACTTACCCCCCACAATGTCTGACTTAACCCCCCAATGTCTGACTTTTCCCCAATCTCCGACTTCCCCCCAATGTCTGACTTTCCCCCCAATGTCCGAATTACCATCCCAATGTCCGACTTTCTCCCCCAATGTCCGACTTTCCCCCAATGTCTGATTTTCCCCCCAATGTCTGACTTACCCCCCCCCCAATGTCTGACTTTCCCCCCAATGTCTGGCTTACCCCACAATGTCTGGCTTAACCCCCCAATGTCTGACTTACCCCCCAATGTCTGACTTTTCCCCCAATTTCCGACTTTCCCCCCAATGTCCGACTTTCCCCCCAATCTCCGACTTCCCCCCAATGTCTGACTTTCCCCCCAATGTCCGACTTTCCACCCCAATGTCTGACATTCCCCCAATGTCCGACTTTCCCCACAATGTCCGACTTTCCCCCCAATGTCTGTCTTTCTCCCCCAGTATCCGACTTTCACCCAATGTCCGACTTTTCCCCCAATCTCCGACTTTCCCCCCAATGTCTGACTTCCCCCCAATGTCTGACTTTCCCCCAATGTCTGACTTTCCCCCAATGTCCGACATTCCCCCCTAATGTCTGACTTCCCCCCAATGTCTGACTTTCCCCCCAATGTCCGACATTCCCCCCAATGTCCGACATTCCCCCTAATGTCTGACTTCCCCCCTAATGTCCGACTTTCCCCCAATGTGTTACTTTTCCCAAATGTCCGACTTTGCCCCAATGTCCGACATTCCCCCCCAATGTCTGACTTTCCCCCCAAGGTCCGACATTCCCCCCCAATGTCTTACATTCCCCCCAATGTCCGACTTTTCCCCCAATGTCTGACTTTCCACCCAAATTCCGACATTCTCCCCCAATGACCGACATTCCCCCCCCTATGTCCGTCATCCCCGCAATGTCCGACATTCCCCCAATGTCCGACTTTCCCCCCCAATGTCCTACTTTCCACCCAATGTCCGACATTCCCCCCCAATGTCCGACTTTTCCCCCAATGTCTGACTTTCCACCCAAATTCCGACATTCTCCCCCAATGACCGACATTCCCCCCCTATGTCCGTCATCCCCCCAATGTCCGACATTCCCCCAATGTCCGACTTTCCCCCCCAATGTCCTACTTTCCACCCCATGTCCGACATTCCCCCCCAATGTCCGACATTCCCCCCCAATGTCTGACTTTCCCCCAATGTCCGACATTCCCCCCCAATGGCTGGCATTCCCCCCAATGTCCGACTTTCGCCCCAATCTCTGACTTTCCCCAATCTCCGACTTTCCCCCAATGTCCGACTTTGCCCCCAATGTCCGACTTTCCACCCAATGTCCGACTTTCCCCCAATGTCCGACTTTCCTCCCAATGTCCGACTTTCCACCCCAATGTCCGACTTTCCCCCCAATGTCCGACTTTAACCCCAGTGTCCGACTTTACACCCAATGTCTGACTTTCCCCCCAATGTCCGACTTTCCCCCCAACTCCGACTTCCACCCAATGTCTGACTTTCACCCCAATGTCCGACTTTCCACCCCAATGTCTGACTTTCACCCCAATGTCCGACTTTCCCCCCAATGTCTGACTTTCACCCCAATGTCCGACTTTCTCCCCCAATGTCCGAATTTCCCCCAATGTCCAACTTTCCCCCCAATGTCTGACTTTCCCCCCAATGTCTGACTTTCCCCCCAATGTCCGACTTTCCCCCAATGTCCGATTTTCCGCCCAATGTTCGACTTTCCCCCCAATGTTTGACTTCCCCCCCAATGTCCGACTTTCCCACAATGTCCGACTTTCCCCCCAATGTCTGTCTTACCCCCCAATGTCTGTGTTTACGCCCCAATGTCTGACTTACCCCCCCAATGTCTGACTTACCCCCCACAATGTCTGACTTAACCCCCCAATGTCTGAATTTTCCCCAATCTCCGACTTCCCCCCAATGTCTGACTTTCCCCCCAATGTCCGAATTACCATCCCAATGTCCGACTTTCTCCCCCAATGTCCGACTTTCCCCCAATGTCTGATTTTCCCCCCAATGTCTGACTTACCCCCCCCAATGTCTGACTTTCCCCCCAATGTCTGGCTTACCCCACAATGTCTGGCTTAACCCCCCAATGTCTGACTTACCCCCTAATGTCTGACTTTTCATCCAATGTCCGACTTTCCACCCAATGTCCGACTTTCCCCCCAATCTCCGACTTCCCCCCAATGTCTGACTTTCCCCCCAATGTCCGACTTTCCACCCCAATGTCTGACATTCCCCCAATGTCCGACTTTCCCCACAATGTCCGACTTCCCCCCCAATGTATGTCTTTCTCCCCCAGTATCCGACTTTCACCCAATGTCCGACTTTTCCCCCAATCTCCGACTTTCCCCCCAATGTCTGACTTCCCCCCAATGTCTGACTTTCCCCCAATGTCTGACTTTCCCCCAATGTCCGACATTCCCCCCTAATGTCTGACTTCCCCCCAATGTCTGACTTTCCCCCCAATGTCCGACATTCCCCCCAATGTCCGACATTCCCCCTAATGTCTGACTTCCCCCCTAATGTCCGACTTTCCCCCAATGTGTTACTTTTCCCAAATGTCCGACTTTGCCCCAATGTCCGACATTCCCCCCCAATGTCTGACTTTCCCCCCAAGGTCCGACATTCCCCCCCAATGTCTTACATTCCCCCCAATGTCCGACTTTTCCCCCAATGTCTGACTTTCCACCCAAATTCCGACATTCTCCCCCAATGACCGACATTCCCCCCCTATGTCCGTCATCCCCGCAATGTCCGACATTCCCCCAATGTCCGACTTTCCCCCCCAATGTCCTACTTTCCACCCAATGTCCGACATTCCCCCCCAATGTCCGACTTTTCCCCCAATGTCTGACTTTCCACCCAAATTCCGACATTCTCCCCCAATGACAGACATTCCTCCCCTATGTCCGTCATCCCCCCAATGTCCGACATTCCCCCAATGTCTGACTTTCCCCCCCAATGTCCTACTTTCCACCCCATGTCCGACATTCCCCCCCAATGTCCGACATTCCCCCCCAATGTCTGACTTTCCCCCAATGTCCGACATTCCCCCCCAATGGCTGGCATTCCCCCCCAATGTCCGACTTTCGCCCCAATCTCTGACTTTCCCCAATCTCCGACTTTCCCCCAATGTCCGACTTTCCCCCAATGTCCGACTTTGCCCCCAATGTCCGACTTTCCCCCCCAATGTCCGACTTTCCCCCAATGTCCGACTTTCCCCCCAATGTCCGACTTTCCCCCCAATGTCCGACTTTAACCCCAATGTCCGACTTTACACCCAATGTCTGACTTTCCCCCCAATGTCCGACTTTTCCCCCAATCTCCGACTTCCACCCAATGTCTGACTTTCACCCCAATGTCCGACTTTCCACCTCAATGTCTGACTTTCACCCCAATGTCCGACTTTCTCCCCCAATGTCCGAATTTCCCCCCAATGTCCGAATTTCCCCCCAATGTCTGACTTTCCCCCCAATGTCTGACTTTCCCCCCAATGTCCGACTTTCCCCCAATGTCCGACTTTCCCCCCAATGTTCGACTTTCCCACCAATGTCCGACTTTCCCCCCAATGTCTGACTTACCCCCCAATGTCTGTCTTTACGCCCCAATGTCTGACTTACCCCCCCAATGTCTGACTTACCCCCCACAATGTCTGACTTAACCCCCCAATGTCTGACTTTTCCCCAATCTCCGACTTCCCCCCAAGGTCTGACTTTCCCCCCAATGTCCGAATTACCATCCCAATGTCCGACTTTCTCCCCCAATGTCTGACTTTCCCCCCAATGTCCGACTTTCCCCCAATGTCTGATTTTCCCCCCAATGTCTGACTTACCCCCCCAATGTCTGACTTTCCCCCAATGTCTGGCTTACCCCACAATGTCTGGCTTAACCCCCCAATGTCTGACTTACCCCCCAATGTCTGACTTTTCCCCCAATGTCCGACTTTCCCCCAATGTCCGACTCTCCCCCCAATCTCCGATTTCCCCCCAATGTCTGACTTTCCCCCCAATGTCCGACTTTCCACCCCAATGTCTGACTTTCCCCCCAATGTCTGACTTTCTCCCCCAATGTCCGACTTTCCCCCCAATGTCCGACTTTCCACCCCAATGTCTGACTTTCCCCCCAATGTCCGACTTTCCCCCAATGTCCGACTTTCCCCCCAATGTTCGACTTTCCCACCAATGTCCGACTTTCCCCCCAATGTCTGTCTTTACGCCCCAATGTCTGACTTACCCCCCCAATGTCTGACTTACCCCCCACAATGTCTGACTTTTCCCCAATCTCCGACTTCCCCCCAATGTCTGACTTTCCCCCCAATGTCCGAATTACCATCCCAATGTCCGACTTTCTCCCCCAATGTCTGACTTTCCCCCCAATGTCCGACTTTCCCCCAATGTCTGATTTTCCCCCCAATGTCTGACTTACCCCCCCAATGTCTGACTTTCCCCCCAATGTCTGGCTTACCCCACAATGTCTGGCTTAACCCCCCAATGTCTGACTTACCCCCCAATGTCTGACTTTTCCCCCAATGTCCGACTTTCCCCCCAATGTCCGACTCTCCCCCCAATCTCCGATTTCCCCCCAATGTCTGACTTTCCCCCCAATGTCCGACTTTCCACCCCAATGTCTGACTTTCCCCCCAATGTCTGACTTTCTCCCCCAATGTCCGACTTTCCCCCCAATGTCCGACTTTCCACCCCAATGTCTGACTTTCCCCACAATGTCTGAATTTCTCCCCCAATGTCCGACTTTCTCCCCCAATGTCCGACTTTCTCCGCAATGTCCGACTTTCCCCCCAATGTCCGACTTTCCCCCCAATGTCTGTCTTTCCCCACAATGTCTGACTTTCCCCCCCAATGTCTGACTTTTCCACCTAATGTCTGACTTTCCCCCCAATGTCCGACATTCCCCCCCAATGTCTTACTTTCCCCCCCAATGTCCGACATTCCCCCCCAATGTCCGAGATTCCCCCCCAATGTCCGACATTCCCTCTCAATGTCTGATTTTCCTCCCAATGTCCGACATTCTCCCACAATGTCCGACTTTCCCCCCAATGTCTGACTTTCCTACCAATGTCCGTCTTTCCCCCCAATGTCCGGCATTTCCCCCCCACCTCCGACTTCCCCCCAATGTCCGACTTTCCTCCAATGTATGTCTTTCCCCCCCAATGTCCGACTTTCCCCCCAATGTCTGACTTTCTCCCAATGTCCGACTTTCCCCCAATGTCCGACTTTATCCAATGTCCGACTTTTCCCCCAATGTCCGACTTTTCTCCCAATGTCCGACTTTTCCCCCAATGTCCAACTTTCCCCCCAATGTCCGACTTTCCCCCCAATGTCCGTCTTTCCCACAATGTCCGACTTTCCCCCCAATGTTTGACTTTCCCCCCAAGGTCCGACTTTTCCCCCAATGTCCGTCTTTCCCACAATGTCCGACTTTCCCCCCAATGTTTGACTTTCCCCCCCAATGTCCGACTTTTCCCCCAATGTTCGACTTTCCCACCAATGTCCGACATTCCCCCCCAATGTCTGTCTTTCCACCCCAATGTCTGACTTACCCCCCAATGTCTGACTTACCGCCCCACAATGTCTGACTTAACCCCCCAATGTCTGACTTTTCCCCCAATCTCCGACTTCCCCAATGTCTGACTTTCCCCCCAATGTCCGAATTTCCATCCCAATGTCCGACTTTCCCCCGAATTTCTGACTTTCCCCCCAATGTCCGACTTTCCACCCCAATGTCTGACTTTCCCGCCAATGTCTGACTTTCTCCCCCAATGTCCGACTTTCTCCCCCAATGTCCGACTTTTTCCGCAATGTCCAACTTTCCCCCCAATGTCCGACTTTCCCCCCAATGTCTGTCTTTCCCCCCAATGTCTGTCTTTCCCCCCCAATGTCTGACTTTCCCCCCCAATGTCCGACATTCCCCCCAATGTCTGACTTTCCACCCCAATGTCCGTCTTTCCCCCCAATGCCTGACTTTCCCCCAATGTGTGTCTTTCCCCCCAATGTCCGACTTTCCCCCCAATGTCCGACTTTTCCCCAATGTCCGACTTTCCCCCCAATGTCTGTCTTTCCCCCCAATGTCTGACTTTCCCCCAATGTCCGACTTTCCCCCCCAATGTCTGTCTTTCTCCCCCAGTATCCGACTTTCACCCAATGTCCGACTTTTCCCCCAATCTCCGACTTTCCCCCCAATGTCTGACTTCCCCCCAATGTCTGACTTTCCCCCAATGTCTGACTTTCCCCCAATGTCCGACATTCCTCCCTTATGTCTGACTTCCCCCCAATGTCTGACTTTCCCCCCCAATGTCCGACATTCCCCCAATGTCCGACATTCCCCCTAATGTCTGACTTCCCCCCTAATGTCCGACTTTCCCCCAATGTGTTACTTTCCCCAAATGTCCGACTTTGCCCCAATGTCCGACTTTCCACCCCAATGTCTGACTTTCACACCAATGTCCGACTTTCCCCCCAATGTCTGACTTTCACCCCAATGTCCGACTTTCTCCCCCAATGTCCGAATTTCCACCAATGTCCAACTTTCCCCCCAATGTCTGACTTTCCCCCCAATGTCTGACTTTCCCCCCAATGTCCGACTTTCCCCCAATGTCCGATTTTCCGCCCAATGTTCGACTTTCCCCCCAATGTTTGACTTCCCCCCCAATGTCGGACTTTCCCCCAATGTCCGTCTTTACGCCCCAATGTCTGACTTACCCCCCCAATGTCTGACTTACCCCCCACAATGTCTGACTTAACCCCCCAATGTCTGACTTTTCCCCAATCTCCGACTTCCCCCCAATGTCTGACTTTCCCCCCAATGTCCGAATTACCATCCCAATGTCCGACTTTCTCCCCCAATGTCTGACTTTCCCCCCAATGTCCGACTTTCCCCCAATGTCTGATTTTCCCCCCAATGTCTGACTTACCCCCCCAATGTCTGACTTTCCCCCCAATGTCTGGCTTACCCCACAATGTCTGGCTTAACCCCCCAATGTCTGACTTACCCCCCAATGTCTGACTTTTCCCCCAATGTCCGACTTTCCCCCCAATGTCCGACTCTCCCCCCAATCTCCGATTTCCCCCAATGTCTGACTTTCCCCCCAATGTCCGACTTTCCACCCCAATGTCTGACTTTCCCCCCAATGTCTGACTTTCTCCCCCAATGTCCGACTTTCCCCCCAATGTCCGACTTTCCACCCCAATGTCTGACTTTCCCCACAATGTCTGAATTTCTCCCCCAATGTCCGACTTTCTCCCCCAATGTCCGACTTTCTCCGCAATGTCCGACTTTCCCCCCAATGTCCGACTTTCCCCCCAATGTCTGTCTTTCCCCACAATGTCTGACTTTCCCCCCCAATGTCTGACTTTTCCCCCCAATGTCTGACTTTCCCCCCAATGTCCGACATTCCCCCCCAATGTCTTACTTTCCCCCCCAATGTCCGACATTCCCCCCCAATGTCCGAGATTCCCCCCCAATGTCCGACATTCCCTCTCAATGTCTGATTTTCCTCCCAATGTCCGACATTCTCCCACAATGTCCGACTTTCCCCCCAATGTCTGACTTTCCTCCCAATGTCCGTCTTTCCCCCCAATGTCCGGCATTTCCCCCCAACCTCCGACTTCCCCCCAATGTCCGACTTTCCTCCAATGTATGTCTTTCCCCCCCAATGTCCGACTTTCCCCCCAATGTCTGACTTTCTCCCAATGTCCGACTTTCCCCCAATGTCCGACTTTCCCCAATGTCCGACTTTTCCCCCAATGTCCGACTTTTCTCCCAATGTCCGACTTTTCCCCCAATGTCCAACTTTCCCCCCAATGTCCGACTTTCCCCCCAATGTCCGTCTTTCCCACAATGTCCGACTTTCCCCCCAATGTTTGACTTTCCCCCCAGGTCCGACTTTTCCCCCAATGTCCGTCTTTCCCACAATGTCCGACTTTCCCCCCAATGTTTGACTTTCCCCCCCAATGTCCGACTTTTCCCCCAATGTTCGACTTTCCCACCAATGTCCGACATTCCCCCCCAATGTCTGTCTTACCGCCCCAATGTCTGACTTACCCCCCAATGTCTGACTTACCGCCCCACAATGTCTGACTTAACCCCCCAATGTCTGACTTTTCCCCCAATCTCCGACTTCCCCAATGTCTGACTTTCCCCCCAATGTCCGAATTTCCATCCCAATGTCCGACTTTCCCCCGAATTTCTGACTTTCCCCCCAATGTCCGACTTTCCACCCCAATGTCTGACTTTCCCGCCAATGTCTGACTTTCTCCCCCAATGTCCGACTTTCTCCCCCAATGTCCGACTTTTTCCGCAATGTCCAACTTTCCCCCCAATGTCCGACTTTCCCCCCAATGTCTGTCTTTCCCCCCAATGTCTGTCTTTCCCCCCCAATGTCTGACTTTCCCCCCCAATGTCCGAAATTCTCCCCAATGTCTTACTTTCCACCCCAATGTCCGTCTTTCCCCCCAATGCCTGACTTTCCCCCAATGTGTGTCTTTCCCCCCAATGTCCGACTTTCCCCCCAATGTCCGACTTTTCCCCAATGTCCGACTTCCCCCCCAATGTCTGTCTTTCCCCCCAATGTCTGACTTTCCCCCAATGTACGACTTTCCCCACAATGTCCGACTTTCCCCTCCCAATTTCTGTCTTTCTCCCCCAGTATCCGACTTTCACACAATGTCCGACTTTTCCCCCAATCTCCGACTTTCCCCCCAATGTCTGACTTCCCCCCAATGTCTGACTTTCCCCTAATGTCTGACTTTCCCCCAATGTCCGACATTCCGACCTAATGTCTGACTTCCCCCGAATGTCTGACTTCCCCCCTAATGTCCGACTTTCCCCCCCAATGTCTGACTTTCCCCCAATGTCTGACTTTCCCCCCAATGTCCGACATTCCCCCCAATGTCCGACATTCCCCCCAATGTCTTACTTCCCCCCCCAATGTCCGACATTCCCCCCAATGTCCGAGATTCCCCCCCAATGTCCGACATTCCCTCTCAATGTCTGACTTTCGTCCCAATGTCCGACATTCCCCCACAATGTCCGACTTTCCCCCAAATGTCCGACTTTCCCCGCAATGTCTGACTTTCCTCCCAATGTCCGACTTTCCCCCCAATGTCTGTCTTTCCCCCCAATGTCTGTCTTTCCCCCAATGTCCGACTTTCCCCCCAATGTCCGACTTTCCCCCCAATGTCTGACTTTCCGCCAATGTCCGACTTTCCCCCAATGTCAGTCTTTCCCCCCCAATGTCTGACTTCCCCCCCAATGTCCGACTTTCCCCCATTATCCGACTTTCCCCCCAATGTCCGGCATTTCCCCCCAACCTCCGACTTCCCCCCAATGTCCGACTTTCCTCCAATGTATGTCTTTCCCCCCCAATGTCCGACTTTCCCCCCAATGTCTGACTTTCTCCCAATGTCCGACTTTCCCCCAATGTCCGACTTTCCCCAATGTCCGACTTTTCCCCCAATGTCCGACTTTTCTCCCAATGTCCGACTTTTCCCCCAATGTCCAACTTTCCCCCCAATGTCCGACTTTCCCCCCAATGTCCGTCTTTCCCACAATGTCCGACTTTCCCCCCAATGTTTGACTTTCCCCCCAGGTCCGACTTTTCCCCCAATGTCCGTCTTTCCCACAATGTCCGACTTTCCCCCCAATGTTTGACTTTCCCCCCCAATGTCCGACTTTTCCCCCAATGTTCGACTTTCCCACCAATGTCCGACATTCCCCCCCAATGTCTGTCTTTCCGCCCCAATGTCTGACTTACCCCCCAATGTCTGACTTACCGCCCCACAATGTCTGACTTAACCCCCCAATGTCTGACTTTTCCCCCAATCTCCGACTTCCCCAATGTCTGACTTTCCCCCCAATGTCCCGAATTTCCATCCCAATGTCCGACTTTCCCCCGAATTTCTGACTTTCCCCCCAATGTCCGACTTTCCACCCCAATGTCTGACTTTCCCGCCAATGTCTGACTTTCTCCCCCAATGTCCGACTTTCTCCCCCAATGTCCGACTTTTTCCGCAATGTCCAACTTTCCCCCCAATGTCCGACTTTCCCCCCAATGTCTGTCTTTCCCCCCAATGTCTGTCTTTCCCCCCCAATGTCTGACTTTCCCCCCCAATGTCCGAAATTCTCCCCAATGTCTTACTTTCCACCCCAATGTCCGTCTTTCCCCCCAATGCCTGACTTTCCCCCAATGTGTGTCTTTCCCCCCAATGTCCGACTTTCCCCCCAATGTCCGACTTTTCCCCAATGTCCGACTTTCCCCCCAATGTCTGTCTTTCCCCCCAATGTCTGACTTTCCCCCAATGTCCGACTTTCCCCACAATGTCCGACTTTCCCCCCCAATTTCTGTCTTTCTCCCCCAGTATCCGACTTTCACCCAATGTCCGACTTTTCCCCCAATCTCCGACTTTCCCCCCAATGTCTGACTTCCCCCCAATGTCTGACTTTCCCCCAATGTCTGACTTTCCCCCAATGTCCGACATTCCTCCCTTATGTCTGACTTCCCCCCAATGTCTGACTTTCCCCCCAATGTCCGACATTCCCCCAATGTCCGACATTCCCCCTAATGTCTGACTTCCCCCCTAATGTCCGACTTTCCCCCAATGTGTTACTTTCCCCAAATGTCCGACTTTGCCCCAATGTCCGACTTTCCCCCCCAATGTCTGACTTTCCCCCCAATGTCCGAGATTCCCCCCTCATGTCTGACTTCCACCCAATGTCTGACTTTCCCCCAATGTCCGACTTTCCCCACAATGTCCGACTTTCCCCACAATGTCCGACTTTCCCCCCAAATGTCTGACTTTCCCCCCCAATGTCCGACATTCCCCCCAATGTCCGAGATTCCCCCCCAATGTCCGACATTCCCTCTCAATGTCTGACTTTCGTCCCAATGTCCGACATTCCCCCACAATGTCCGACTTTCCCCCAAATGTCCGACTTTCCCCGCAATGTCTGACTTTCCTCCCAATGTCCGACTTTCCCCCCAATGTCTGTCTTTCCCCCCAATGTCTGTCTTTCCCCCAATGTCCGACTTTCCCCCCAATGTCCGACTTTCCCCCCAATGTCTGACTTTCCGCCAATGTCCGACTTTCCCCCAATGTCAGTCTTTCCCCCCCAATGTCTGACTTCCCCCCCAATGTCCGACTTTCCCCCATTATCCGACTTTCCCCCCAATGTCCGACTTTCCCCCCAACCTCCGACTTCCCCCCAATATCCGACTTTCCCCCAATGTCTGTCTTTCCCCCCCAATGTCCGACTTTCCCCTCAAAGTCTGACATGCACCCCAATGTCTGACTTTCCCCCAATCTCCGACTTTCCCCCAATGTCTGACTTTTAACCCAATGTCTGACTTTCCCCCCAATCTCCGACTTTCCCCCAATGTCTGACTTTCCCCCAATGACCGACTTTCCCCCCAATGTCTGACTTTCCCCCAATGTGTGCCTTTCCCCCAATGTCCGACTTTTCCCCAATGTCCGACTTTCCCCCCAATGTCTGTCTTTCCCCCCAATGTCTGACTTTCCCCCAATGTCCGACTTTCCCCACAATGTCCGACTTTCCCCACAATGTCCGACTTTCCCCCCCAATGTCTGTCTTGCTCCCCCAGTATCCGACTTTCACCCAATGTCCGACTTTTCCTCCAATCTCCGACTTTCCCCCCAATGTCTGACCTCCCACCAATGTCTGTCTTTCTCCCCCAATATCCGACTTTCACCCAATGTCCGACTTTTCCCCCAATCTCCGACTTTCCCCCAAATGTCTGACTTCACCCCAATGTCTGACTTTCCCCCAATGTCTGACTTTCCCCCCAATGTCCGACATTCCCCCCAATGTCCGACATTCCCCCTAATGTCTGACTTCCCCCCTAATGTCCGACTTTCCCCCAATGTGTTACTTTCCCCAAATGTCCGACTTTGCCCCAATGTCCGACTTTCCCCCGCAATGTCTGACTTTCCCCCCAATGTCCGACATTCCTCCCTAATGTCTGACTTCCCCCCAATGTCCGACTTTCCCCCCAATGTCCGACTTTCCCCCAATGTCTGTCTTACCCCCCAATGTCTGACTTTCCCCCAATGTCCGACTTTCCCCACAATGTCCGACTTTCCACCCAAATGTCTGTTTTTCTCCCCCAATATCCAACTTTCACCCAATGTCCGACTTTTCCCCCAATCCCCGACTTTCCCCCCAATGTCTGACTTTCCCCCAATGTCTGACTTTCCCCCAATGTCCGACATTACCCGCAATGTCCGACATTTCCCCTAATGTCTGACTTCCCCCCTAATGTCCGACTTTCCCCCAATGTGTTACTTTCCCCAAATGTCCGACTTTGCCCCAATGTCCGACTTTACCCCCAATGTCTGACTTTCCCCCTAATGTCCGACATTCCCCCCTAATGTCTGACTTCCCCCCAATGTCCGACTTTCCCCCAAATGTCCGACTTTCCCCGCAATGTCTGACTTTCCTCCCAATGTCCGACTTTCCCCCCAATGTCTGTCTTTCCCCCCAATGTCTGTCTTTCCCCCAATGTCCGACTTTCCCCCCAATGTCCGACTTTCCCCCCAATGTCTGACTTTCCGCCAATGTCCGACTTTCCCCCAATGTCAGTCTTTCCCCCCCAATGTCTGACTTCCCCCCCAATGTCCGACTTTCCCCCATTATCCGACTTTCCCCCCAATGTCCGACTTTCCCCCCAACCTCCGACTTCCCCCCAATATCCGACTTTCCCCCAATGTCTGTCTTTCCCCCCCAATGTCCGACTTTCCCCTCAAAGTCTGACATGCACCCCAATGTCTGACTTTCCCCCAATCTCCGACTTTCCCCCAATGTCTGACTTTTAACCCAATGTCTGACTTTCCCCCCAATCTCCGACTTTCCCCCAATGTCTGACTTTCCCCCAATGACCGACTTTCCCCCCAATGTCTGACTTTCCCCCAATGTGTGCCTTTCCCCCCAATGTCCGACTTTTCCCCAATGTCCGACTTTCCCCCCAATGTCTGTCTTTCCCCCCAATGTCTGACTTTCCCCCAATGTCCGACTTTCCCCACAATGTCCGACTTTCCCCACAATGTCCGACTTTCCCCCCCAATGTCTGTCTTGCTCCCCCAGTATCCGACTTTCACCCAATGTCCGACTTTTCCTCCAATCTCCGACTTTCCCCCCAATGTCTGACCTCCCACCAATGTCTGTCTTTCTCCCCCAATATCCGACTTTCACCCAATGTCCGACTTTTCCCCCAATCTCCGACTTTCCCCCAAATGTCTGACTTCACCCCAATGTCTGACTTTCCCCCAATGTCTGACTTTCCCCCCAATGTCCGACATTCCCCCCAATGTCCGACATTCCCCCTAATGTCTGACTTCCCCCCTAATGTCCGACTTTCCCCCAATGTGTTACTTTCCCCAAATGTCCGACTTTGCCCCAATGTCCGACTTTCCCCCGCAATGTCTGACTTTCCCCCCAATGTCCGACATTCCTCCCTAATGTCTGACTTCCCCCCAATGTCCGACTTTCCCCCCAATGTCCGACTTTCCCCCAATGTCTGTCTTACCCCCCAATGTCCGACTTTCCCCCCAATGTCTGACTTTCTCCCAATGTCCGACTTTCCCCCAATGTCCGACTTTCCCCAATGTCCGACTTTTCCCCCAATGTCCGACTTTTCTCCCAATGTCCGACTTTTCCCCCAATGTCCAACTTTCCCCCCAATGTCCGACTTTCCCCCCAATGTCCGTCTTTCCCACAATGTCCGACTTTCCCCCCAATGTTTGACTTTCCCCCCAAGGTCCGACTTTTCCCCCAATGTCCGTCTTTCCCACAATGTCCGACTTTCCCCCCAATGTTTGACTTTCCCCCCCAATGTCCGACTTTTCCCCCAATGTTCGACTTTCCCACCAATGTCCGACATTCCCCCCCAATGTCTGTCTTTCCACCCCAATGTCTGACTTACCCCCCAATGTCTGACTTACCGCCCCACAATGTCTGACTTAACCCCCCAATGTCTGACTTTTCCCCCAATCTCCGACTTCCCCAATGTCTGACTTTCCCCCCAATGTCCAACTTTCCCCCCAATGTCCGACTTTCCCCCCAATGTCTGTCTTTCCCCCCAATGTCTGTCTTTCCCCCCCAATGTCTGACTTTCCCCCCCAATGTCCGACATTCCCCCCAATGTCTGACTTTCCACCCCAATGTCCGTCTTTCCCCCCAATGCCTGACTTTCCCCCAATGTGTGTCTTTCCCCCCAATGTCCGACTTTCCCCCCAATGTCCGACTTTTCCCCAATGTCCGACTTTCCCCCCAATGTCTGTCTTTCCCCCCAATGTCTGACTTTCCCCCAATGTCCGACTTTCCCCCCCAATGTCTGTCTTTCTCCCCCAGTATCCGACTTTCACCCAATGTCCGACTTTTCCCCCAATCTCCGACTTTCCCCCCAATGTCTGACTTCCCCCCAATGTCTGACTTTCCCCCAATGTCTGACTTTCCCCCAATGTCCGACATTCCTCCCTTATGTCTGACTTCCCCCCAATGTCTGACTTTCCCCCCCAATGTCCGACATTCCCCCAATGTCCGACATTCCCCCTAATGTCTGACTTCCCCCCTAATGTCCGACTTTCCCCCAATGTGTTACTTTCCCCAAATGTCCGACTTTGCCCCAATGTCCGACTTTCCACCCCAATGTCTGACTTTCACCCCAATGTCCGACTTTCCCCCCAATGTCTGACTTTCACCCCAATGTCCGACTTT
Source organism: Pristiophorus japonicus (assembly GCF_044704955.1). Classification (NCBI taxonomy): domain Eukaryota; kingdom Metazoa; phylum Chordata; class Chondrichthyes; family Pristiophoridae; genus Pristiophorus; species Pristiophorus japonicus. The sequence goes on from NC_091983.1 coordinate 83,421,544, forward strand.
CTCCCCCAATGTCCGAATTTCCCCCAATGTCCAACTTTCCCCCCAATGTCTGACTTTCCCCCCAATGTCTGACTTTCCCCCCAATGTCCGACTTTCCCCCAATGTCCGATTTTCCGCCCAATGTTCGACTTTCCCCCCAATGTTTGACTTCCCCCCCAATGTCGGACTTTCCCCCAATGTCCGACTTTCCCCCCAATGTTCGACTTACCCCCCAATGTCTGTCTTTACGCCCCAATGTCTGACTTACCCCCCCAATGTCTGACTTACCCCCCACAATGTCTGACTTAACCCCCCAATGTCTGACTTTTCCCCAATCTCCGACTTCCCCCCAATGTCTGACTTTCCCCCCAATGTCCGAATTACCATCCCAATGTCCGACTTTCTCCCCCAATGTCTGACTTTCCCCCCAATGTCCGACTTTCCCCCAATGTCTGATTTTCCCCCCAATGTCTGACTTACCCCCCCAATGTCTGACTTTCCCCCCAATGTCTGGCTTACCCCACAATGTCTGGCTTAACCCCCCAATGTCTGACTTACCCCCCAATGTCTGACTTTTCCCCCAATGTCCGACTTTCCCCCCAATGTCCGACTCTCCCCCCAATCTCCGATTTCCCCCCAATGTCTGACTTTCCCCCCAATGTCCGACTTTCCACCCCAATGTCTGACTTTCCCCCCAATGTCTGACTTTCTCCCCCAATGTCCGACTTTCCCCCCAATGTCCGACTTTCCACCCCAATGTCTGACTTTCCCCACAATGTCTGAATTTCTCCCCCAATGTCCGACTTTCTCCCCCAATGTCCGACTTTCTCCGCAATGTCCGACTTTCCCCCCAATGTCCGACTTTCCCCCCAATGTCTGTCTTTCCCCACAATGTCTGACTTTCCCCCCCAATGTCTGACTTTTCCCCCCAATGTCTGACTTTCCCCCCAATGTCCGACATTCCCCCCCAATGTCTTACTTTCCCCCCCAATGTCCGACATTCCCCCCCAATGTCCGAGATTCCCCCCCAATGTCCGACATTCCCTCTCAATGTCTGATTTTCCTCCCAATGTCCGACATTCTCCCACAATGTCCGACTTTCCCCCCAATGTCTGACTTTCCTCCCAATGTCCGTCTTTCCCCCCAATGTCCGGCATTTCCCCCCAACCTCCGACTTCCCCCCAATGTCCGACTTTCCTCCAATGTATGTCTTTCCCCCCCAATGTCCGACTTTCCCCCCAATGTCTGACTTTCTCCCAATGTCCGACTTTCCCCCAATGTCCGACTTTCCCCAATGTCCGACTTTTCCCCCAATGTCCGACTTTTCTCCCAATGTCCGACTTTTCCCCCAATGTCCAACTTTCCCCCCAATGTCCGACTTTCCCCCCAATGTCCGTCTTTCCCACAATGTCCGACTTTCCACCCAATGTTTGACTTTCCCCCCAGGTCCGACTTTTCCCCCAATGTTCGACTTTCCCACCAATGTCCGACATTCCCCCCCAATGTCTGTCTTTCCGCCCCAATGTCTGACTTACCCCCCAATGTCTGACTTACCGCCCCACAATGTCTGACTTAACCCCCCAATGTCTGACTTTTCCCCCAATCTCCGACTTCCCCAATGTCTGACTTTCCCCCCAATGTCCGAATTTCCATCCCAATGTCCGACTTTCCCCCGAATTTCTGACTTTCCCCCCAATGTCCGACTTTCCACCCCAATGTCTGACTTTCCCGCCAATGTCTGACTTTCTCCCCCAATGTCCGACTTTCTCCCCCAATGTCCGACTTTTTCCGCAATGTCCAACTTTCCCCCCAATGTCCGACTTTCCCCCCAATGTCTGTCTTTCCCCCCAATGTCTGTCTTTCCCCCCCAATGTCTGACTTTCCCCCCCAATGTCCGAAATTCTCCCCAATGTCTTACTTTCCACCCCAATGTCCGTCTTTCCCCCAATGCCTGACTTTCCCCCAATGTGTGTCTTTCCCCCCAATGTCCGACTTTCCCCCCAATGTCCGACTTTTCCCCAATGTCCGACTTTCCCCCCAATGTCTGTCTTTCCCCCCAATGTCTGACTTTCCCCCAATGTACGACTTTCCCCACAATGTCCGACTTTCCCCCCCAATTTCTGTCTTTCTCCCCCAGTATCCGACTTTCACCCAATGTCCGACTTTTCCCCCAATCTCCGACTTTCCCCCCAATGTCTGACTTCCCCCCAATGTCTGACTTTCCCCCAATGTCTGACTTTCCCCCAATGTCCGACATTCCTCCCTTATGTCTGACTTCCCCCCAATGTCTGACTTTCCCCCCAATGTCCGACATTCCCCCAATGTCCGACATTCCCCCTAATGTCTGACTTCCCCCCTAATGTCCGACTTTCCCCCAATGTGTTACTTTCCCCAAATGTCCGACTTTGCCCCAATGTCCGACTTTCCACCCCAATGTCTGACTTTCACCCCAATGTCCGACTTTCCCCCCAATGTCTGACTTTCACCCCAATGTCCGACTTTCTCCCCCAATGTCCGAATTTCCCCCAATGTCCAACTTTCCCCCCAATGTCTGACTTTCCCCCCAATGTCTGACTTTCCCCCCAATGTCCGACTTTCCCCCAATGTCCGATTTTCCGCCCAATGTTCGACTTTCCCCCCAATGTTTGACTTCCCCCCCAATGTCGGACTTTCCCCCAATGTCCGACTTTCCCCCCAATGTTCGACTTACCCCCCAATGTCTGTCTTTACGCCCCAATGTCTGACTTACCCCCCCAATGTCTGACTTACCCCCCACAATGTCTGACTTAACCCCCCAATGTCTGACTTTTCCCCAATCTCCGACTTCCCCCCAATGTCTGACTTTCCCCCCAATGTCCGAATTACCATCCCAATGTCCGACTTTCTCCCCCAATGTCTGACTTTCCCCCCAATGTCCGACTTTCCCCCAATGTCTGATTTTCCCCCCAATGTCTGACTTACCCCCCCAATGTCTGACTTTCCCCCCAATGTCTGGCTTACCCCACAATGTCTGGCTTAACCCCCCAATGTCTGACTTACCCCCCAATGTCTGACTTTTCCCCCAATGTCCGACTTTCCCCCCAATGTCCGACTCTCCCCCCAATCTCCGATTTCCCCCCAATGTCTGACTTTCCCCCCAATGTCCGACTTTCCACCCCAATGTCTGACTTTCCCCCCAATGTCTGACTTTCTCCCCCAATGTCCGACTTTCCCCCCAATGTCCGACTTTCCACCCCAATGTCTGACTTTCCCCACAATGTCTGAATTTCTCCCCCAATGTCCGACTTTCTCCCCCAATGTCCGACTTTCTCCGCAATGTCCGACTTTCCCCCCAATGTCCGACTTTCCCCCCAATGTCTGTCTTTCCCCACAATGTCTGACTTTCCCCCCCAATGTCTGACTTTTCCCCCCAATGTCTGACTTTCCCCCCAATGTCCGACATTCCCCCCCAATGTCTTACTTTCCCCCCCAATGTCCGACATTCCCCCCCAATGTCCGAGATTCCCCCCCAATGTCCGACATTCCCTCTCAATGTCTGATTTTCCTCCCAATGTCCGACATTCTCCCACAATGTCCGACTTTCCCCCCAATGTCTGACTTTCCTCCCAATGTCCGTCTTTCCCCCCAATGTCCGGCATTTCCCCCCAACCTCCGACTTCCCCCCAATGTCCGACTTTCCTCCAATGTATGTCTTTCCCCCCCAATGTCCGACTTTCCCCCCAATGTCTGACTTTCTCCCAATGTCCGACTTTCCCCCAATGTCCGACTTTCCCCAATGTCCGACTTTTCCCCCAATGTCCGACTTTTCTCCCAATGTCCGACTTTTCCCCCAATGTCCAACTTTCCCCCCAATGTCCGACTTTCCCCCCAATGTCCGTCTTTCCCACAATGTCCGACTTTCCACCCAATGTTTGACTTTCCCCCCAGGTCCGACTTTTCCCCCAATGTCCGTCTTTCCCACAATGTCCGACTTTCCCCCCAATGTTTGACTTTCCCCCCCAATGTCCGACTTTTCCCCCAATGTTCGACTTTCCCACCAATGTCCGACATTCCCCCCCAATGTCTGTCTTTCCGCCCCAATGTCTGACTTACCCCCCAATGTCTGACTTACCGCCCCACAATGTCTGACTTAACCCCCCAATGTCTGACTTTTCCCCCAATCTCCGACTTCCCCAATGTCTGACTTTCCCCCCAATGTCCGAATTTCCATCCCAATGTCCGACTTTCCCCCGAATTTCTGACTTTCCCCCCAATGTCCGACTTTCCACCCCAATGTCTGACTTTCCCGCCAATGTCTGACTTTCTCCCCCAATGTCCGACTTTCTCCCCCAATGTCCGACTTTTTCCGCAATGTCCAACTTTCCCCCCAATGTCCGACTTTCCCCCCAATGTCTGTCTTTCCCCCCAATGTCTGTCTTTCCCCCCCAATGTCTGACTTTCCCCCCCAATGTCCGAAATTCTCCCCAATGTCTTACTTTCCACCCCAATGTCCGTCTTTCCCCCAATGCCTGACTTTCCCCCAATGTGTGTCTTTCCCCCCAATGTCCGACTTTCCCCCCAATGTCCGACTTTTCCCCAATGTCCGACTTTCCCCCCAATGTCTGTCTTTCCCCCCAATGTCTGACTTTCCCCCAATGTACGACTTTCCCCACAATGTCCGACTTTCCCCCCCAATTTCTGTCTTTCTCCCCTAGTATCCGACTTTCACCCAATGTCCGACTTTTCCCCCAATCTCCGACTTTCCCCCCAATGTCTGACTTCCCCCCAATGTCTGACTTTCCCCCAATGTCTGACTTTCCCCCAATGTCCGACATTCCTCCCTTATGTCTGACTTCCCCCCAATGTCTGACTTTCCCCCCAATGTCCGACATTCCCCCAATGTCCGACATTCCCCCTAATGTCTGACTTCCCCCCTAATGTCCGACTTTCCCCCAATGTGTTACTTTCCCCAAATGTCCGACTTTGCCCCAATGTCCGACTTTCCCCCCCAATGTCTGACTTTCCCCCCAATGTCCGAGACTCCCCCCTCATGTCTGACTTCCACCCAATGTCTGACTTTCCCCCAATGTCCGACTTTCCCCACAATGTCCGACTTTCCCCACAGTGTCCGACTTTCCACCCCAATGTCTGTCTTTCTCCCCCAATATCCGACTTTCACCCAATGTCCGACTTTTCCCCCAATCTCCGACTTTCCCCCCAATGTCTGACTTCACCCCAATGTCTGACTTTCCCCCAATGTCTGACTCTCCCCCAATGTCCGACATTCCCCCCTAATGTCTGACTTCCCCCCAATGTCTGACTTTCCCCCAATATCCGACATTCCCCCCTAATGTCTGACTTCCCCCCAATGTCTGACTTTCCCCCCAATGTCCGACATTCCCCCAAATGTCCGACATTCCCCCTAATGTCTGACTTCCCCCCTAATGTCCGACTTTCCCCCAATGTGTTACTTTCCCCAAATGTCCGACTTTGCCCCAATGTCCGACTTTCCCCCCAATGTCTGACTTTCCCCCCAATGTCCGACATTCCCCCCTAATGTCTGACTTCCCCCCAATGTCCGACTTTCCCCCCAATGTCCGACTTTCCCCCCAATGTCTGTCTTTCCCCCCAATGTCTGACTTTCCCCCAATGTCCGACTTTCCCCACAATGTCCGACTTTCCCCCCCAATGTCTGTCTTTCTCCCCAAATATCCAACTTTCACACAATGTCCGACTTTTCCCCCAATCTCCGACTTTCCCCCCAATGTCTGACTTCCCCCCAATGTCTGACTTTCCCCTAATGTCTGACTTTCCCCCAATGTCCGACATTCCGACCTAATGTCTGACTTCCCCCGAATGTCTGACTTCCCCCCTAATGTCCGAATTTCCCCCCCAATGTCTGACTTTCCCCCAATGTCTGACTTTCCCCCCAATGTCCGACATTCCCCCCAATGTCCGACATTCCCCCCAATGTCTTACTTCCCCCCCCAATGTCCGACATTCCCCCCAATGTCCGAGATTCCCCCCCAATGTCCGACATTCCCTCTCAATGTCTGACTTTCGTCCCAATGTCCGACATTCCCCCACAATGTCCGACTTTCCCCCAAATGTCCGACTTTCCCCGCAATGTCTGACTTTCCTCCCAATGTCCGACTTTCCCCCCAATGTCTGTCTTTCCCCCCAATGTCTGTCTTTCCCCCAATGTCCGACTTTCCCCCCAATGTCTGACTTTCTCCCAATGTCCGACTTTCCCCCAATGTCCGACTTTCCCCAATGTCCGACTTTTCCCCCAATGTCCGACTTTTCTCCCAATGTCCGACTTTTCCCCCAATGTCCAACTTTCCCCCCAATGTCCGACTTTCCCCCCAATGTCCGTCTTTCCCACAATGTCCGACTTTCCCCCCAATGTTTGACTTTCCCCCCAGGTCCGACTTTTCCCCCAATGTCCGTCTTTCCCACAATGTCCGACTTTCCCCCCAATGTTTGACTTTCCCCCCCAATGTCCGACTTTTCCCCCAATGTTCGACTTTCCCACCAATGTCCGACATTCCCCCCCAATGTCTGTCTTTCCGCCCCAATGTCTGACTTACCCCCCAATGTCTGACTTACCGCCCCACAATGTCTGACTTAACCCCCCAATGTCTGACTTTTCCCCCAATCTCCGACTTCCCCAATGTCTGACTTTCCCCCCAATGTCCGAATTTCCATCCCAATGTCCGACTTTCCCCCGAATTTCTGACTTTCCCCCCAATGTCCGACTTTCCACCCCAATGTCTGACTTTCCCGCCAATGTCTGACTTTCTCCCCCAATGTCCGACTTTCTCCCCCAATGTCCGACTTTTTCCGCAATGTCCAACTTTCCCCCCAATGTCCGACTTTCCCCCCAATGTCTGTCTTTCCCCTCAATGTCTGTCTTTCCCCCCCAATGTCTGACTTTCCCCCCCAATGTCCGAAATTCTCCCCAATGTCTTACTTTCCACCCCAATGTCCGTCTTTCCCCCCAATGCCTGACTTTCCCCCAATGTGTGTCTTTCCCCCCAATGTCCGACTTTCCCCCCAATGTCCGACTTTTCCCCAATGTCCGACTTTCCCCCCAATGTCTGTCTTTCCCCCCAATGTCTGACTTTCCCCCAATGTCCGACTTTCCCCACAATGTCCGACTTTCCCCCCCAATTTCTGTCTTTCTCCCCCAGTATCCGACTTTCACCCAATGTCCGACTTTTCCCCCAATCTCCGACTTTCCCCCCAATGTCTGACTTCCCCCCAATGTCTGACTTTCCCCCAATGTCTGACTTTCCCCCAATGTCCGACATTCCTCCCTTATGTCTGACTTCCCCCCAATGTCTGACTTTCCCCCCAATGTCCGACATTCCCCCAATGTCCGACATTCCCCCTAATGTCTGACTTCCCCCCTAATGTCCGACTTTCCCCCAATGTGTTACTTTCCCCAAATGTCCGACTTTGCCCCAATGTCCGACTTTCCCCCCCAATGTCTGACTTTCCCCCCAATGTCCGAGATTCCCCCCTCATGTCTGACTTCCACCCAATGTCTGACTTTCCCCCAATGTCCGACTTTCCCCACAATGTCCGACTTTCCCCACAGTGTCCGACTTTCCACCCCAATGTCTGTCTTTCTCCCCCAATATCCGACTTTCACCCAATGTCCGACTTTTCCCCCAATCTCCGACTTTCCCCCCAATGTCTGACTTCACCCCAATGTCTGACTTTCCCCCAATGTCTGACTCTCCCCCAATGTCCGACATTCCCCCCTAATGTCTGACTTCCCCCCAATGTCTGACTTTCCCCCAATGTCCGACATTCCCCCCTAATGTCTGACTTCCCCCCAATGTCTGACTTTCCCCCCAATGTCCGACATTCCCCCAAATGTCCGACATTCCCCCTAATGTCTGACTTCCCCCCTAATGTCCGACTTTCCCCCAATGTGTTACTTTCCCCAAATGTCCGACTTTGCCCCAATGTCCGACTTTCCCCCCAATGTCTGACTTTCCCCCCAATGTCCGACATTCCCCCCTAATGTCTGACTTCCCCCCAATGTCCGACTTTCCCCCCAATGTCCGACTTTCCCCCCAATGTCTGTCTTTCCCCCCAATGTCTGACTTTCCCCCAATGTCCGACTTTCCCCACAATGTCCGACTTTCCCCCCCAATGTCTGTCTTTCTCCCCAAATATCCAACTTTCACACAATGTCCGACTTTTCCCCCAATCTCCGACTTTCCCCCCAATGTCTGACTTCCCCCCAATGTCTGACTTTCCCCTAATGTCTGACTTTCCCCCAATGTCCGACATTCCGACCTAATGTCTGACTTCCCCCGAATGTCTGACTTCCCCCCTAATGTCCGACTTTCCCCCCCAATGTCTGACTTTCCCCCAATGTCTGACTTTCCCCCCAATGTCCGACATTCCCCCCAATGTCCGACATTCCCCCCAATGTCTTACTTTCCCCCCCAATGTCCGACATTCCCCCCAATGTCCGAGATTCCCCCCCAATGTCCGACATTCCCTCTCAATGTCTGACTTTCGTCCCAATGTCCGACATTCCCCCACAATGTCCGACTTTCCCCCAAATGTCCGACTTTCCCCGCAATGTCTGACTTTCCTCCCAATGTCCGACTTTCCCCCCAATGTCTGTCTTTCCCCCCAATGTCTGTCTTTCCCCCAATGTCCGACTTTCCCCCCAATGTCCGACTTTCCCCCCAATGTCTGACTTTCCGCCAATGTCCGACTTTCCCCCAATGTCAGTCTTTCCCCCCCAATGTCTGACTTCCCCCCCAATGTCCGACTTTCCCCCATTATCCGACTTTCCCCCCAATGTCCGACTTTCCCCCCAACCTCCGACTTCCCCCCAATATCCGACTTTCCCCCAATGTCTGTCTTTCCCCCCCAATGTCCGACTTTCCCCTCAAAGTCTGACATGCACCCCAATGTCTGACTTTCCCCCAATCTCCGACTTTCCCCCAATGTCTGACTTTTAACCCAATGTCTGACTTTCCCCCCAATCTCCGACTTTCCCCCAATGTCTGACTTTCCCCCAATGACCGACTTTCCCCCCAATGTCTGACTTTCCCCCAATGTGTGCCTTTCCCCCCAATGTCCGACTTTTCCCCAATGTCCGACTTTCCCCCCAATGTCTGTCTTTCCCCCCAATGTCTGACTTTCCCCCAATGTCCGACTTTCCCCACAATGTCCGACTTTCCCCCCCAATGTCTGTCTTGCTCCCCCAGTATCCGACTTTCACCCAATGTCCGACTTTTCCTCCAATCTCCGACTTTCCCCCCAATGTCTGACCTCCCACCAATGTCTGTCTTTCTCCCCCAATATCCGACTTTCACCCAATGTCCGACTTTTCCCCCAATCTCCGACTTTCCCCCAAATGTCTGACTTCACCCCAATGTCTGACTTTCCCCCAATGTCTGACTTTCCCCCCAATGTCCGACATTCCCCCCAATGTCCGACATTCCCCCTAATGTCTGACTTCCCCCCTAATGTCCGACTTTCCCCCAATGTGTTACTTTCCCCAAATGTCCGACTTTGCCCCAATGTCCGACTTTCCCCCGCAATGTCTGACTTTCCCCCCAATGTCCGACATTCCTCCCTAATGTCTGACTTCCCCCCAATGTCCGACTTTCCCCCCAATGTCCGACTTTCCCCCAATGTCTGTCTTACCCCCCAATGTCTGACTTTCCCCCAATGTCCGACTTTCCCCACAATGTCCGACTTTCCACCCAAATGTCTGTTTTTCTCCCCCAATATCCAACTTTCACCCAATGTCCGACTTTTCCCCCAATCCCCGACTTTCCCCCCAATGTCTGACTTTCCCCCAATGTCTGACTTTCCCCCAATGTCCGACATTACCCGCAATGTCCGACATTTCCCCTAATGTCTGACTTCCCCCCTAATGTCCGACTTTCCCCCAATGTGTTACTTTCCCCAAATGTCCGACTTTGCCCCAATGTCCGACTTTACCCCCAATGTCTGACTTTCCCCCTAATGTCCGACATTCCCCCCTAATGTCTGACTTCCCCCCAATGTCCGACTTTCCCCCAAATGTCCGACTTTCCCCGCAATGTCTGACTTTCCTCCCAATGTCCGACTTTCCCCCCAATGTCTGTCTTTCCCCCCAATGTCTGTCTTTCCCCCAATGTCCGACTTTCCCCCCAATGTCCGACTTTCCCCCCAATGTCTGACTTTCCGCCAATGTCCGACTTTCCCCCAATGTCAGTCTTTCCCCCCCAATGTCTGACTTCCCCCCCAATGTCCGACTTTCCCCCATTATCCGACTTTCCCCCCAATGTCCGACTTTCCCCCCAACCTCCGACTTCCCCCCAATATCCGACTTTCCCCCAATGTCTGTCTTTCCCCCCCAATGTCCGACTTTCCCCTCAAAGTCTGACATGCACCCCAATGTCTGACTTTCCCCCAATCTCCGACTTTCCCCCAATGTCTGACTTTTAACCCAATGTCTGACTTTCCCCCCAATCTCCGACTTTCCCCCAATGTCTGACTTTCCCCCAATGACCGACTTTCCCCCCAATGTCTGACTTTCCCCCAATGTGTGCCTTTCCCCCCAATGTCCGACTTTTCCCCAATGTCCGACTTTCCCCCCAATGTCTGTCTTTCCCCCCAATGTCTGACTTTCCCCCAATGTCCGACTTTCCCCACAATGTCCGACTTTCCCCACAATGTCCGACTTTCCCCCCCAATGTCTGTCTTGCTCCCCCAGTATCCGACTTTCACCCAATGTCCGACTTTTCCTCCAATCTCCGACTTTCCCCCCAATGTCTGACCTCCCACCAATGTCTGTCTTTCTCCCCCAATATCCGACTTTCACCCAATGTCCGACTTTTCCCCCAATCTCCGACTTTCCCCCAAATGTCTGACTTCACCCCAATGTCTGACTTTCCCCCAATGTCTGACTTTCCCCCCAATGTCCGACATTCCCCCCAATGTCCGACATTCCCCCTAATGTCTGACTTCCCCCCTAATGTCCGACTTTCCCCCAATGTGTTACTTTCCCCAAATGTCCGACTTTGCCCCAATGTCCGACTTTCCCCCGCAATGTCTGACTTTCCCCCCAATGTCCGACATTCCTCCCTAATGTCTGACTTCCCCCCAATGTCCGACTTTCCCCCCAATGTCCGACTTTCCCCCAATGTCTGTCTTACCCCCCAATGTCTGACTTTCCCCCAATGTCCGACTTTCCCCACAATGTCCGACTTTCCACCCAAATGTCTGTTTTTCTCCCCCAATATCCAACTTTCACCCAATGTCCGACTTTTCCCCCAATCCCCGACTTTCCCCCCAATGTCTGACTTTCCCCCAATGTCTGACTTTCCCCCAATGTCCGACATTACCCGCAATGTCCGACATTTCCCCTAATGTCTGACTTCCCCCCTAATGTCCGACTTTCCCCCAATGTGTTACTTTCCCCAAATGTCCGACTTTGCCCCAATGTCCGACTTTACCCCCAATGTCTGACTTTCCCCCTAATGTCCGACATTCCCCCCTAATGTCTGACTTCCCCCCAATGTCCGACTTTCCCCCCAATGTCTGTCTTTCCCCCCAATGTCTGTCTTTCCCCCAATGTCCGACTTTCCCCCCAATGTCCGACTTTCCCCCCAATGTCTGACTTTCCGCCAATGTCCGACTTTCCCCCAATGTCAGTCTTTCCCCCCCAATGTCTGACTTTCCCCCCAATGTCCGACTTTCCCCCATTATCCGACTTTCCCCCCAATGTCCGACTTTCCCCCAACCTCCGACTTCCCCCCAATATCCGACTTTCCCCCAATGTCTGTCTTTCCCCCCCAATGTCCGACTTTCCCCTCAAAGTCTGACATGCACCCCAATGTCTGACTTTCCCCCATTCTCCGACTTTCCCCCAATGTCTGACTTTTCCCCCAATGTCTGACTTTCCCCCCAATCTCCGACTTTCCCCCAATGTCTGACTTTCCCCCCAATGACCGACTTTCGCCCCAATGTCTGACTTTCCCCCAATGTGTGTCTTTCCCCCCAATGTCCGACTTTTCCCCAATGTCCGACTTTCCCCCCAATGTCTGTCTTTCCCCTAAATGTCTGACTTTCCCCCAATGTCCGACTTTCCCCACAATGTCCGACTTTCCCCACAATGTCCGACTTTCCCCCCCAATGTCTGTCTTTCTCCCGCAGTATCCGACTTTCACCCAATGTCCGACTTTTCCTCCAATCTCCGACTTTCCCCCCAATGTCTGACCTCCCCCCAATGTCTGTCTTTCTCCCCCAATATCCGACTTTCACCCAATGTCCGACTTTTCCCCCAATCTCCGACTATCCCCCAAATGTCTGACTTCACCCCAATGTCTGACTTTCCCCCAATGTCTGACTTTCCCCCCAATGTCCGACATTCCCCCCAATGTCCGACATTCCCCCTAATGTCTGACTTCCCCCCTAATGTCCGACTTTCCCCCAATGTGTTACTTTCCCCAAATGTCAGACTTTGCCCCAATGTCCGACTTTCCCCCCCAATGTCTGACTTTCCCCCCAATGTCCGACATTCCCCCCTAATGTCTGACTTCCCCCCAATGTCCGACTTTCCCCCAAATGTCCGACTTTCCCCCAATGTCTGTCTTTCCCCCCAATGTCTGACTTTCCCCCAATGTCCGACTTTCCCCACAATGTCCGACTTTCCCCACAATGTCCGACTTTCCCCCCAAATGTCTGTCTTTCTCCCCCAATATCCAACTTTCACCCAATGTCCGACTTTTCCCCCAATCCCCGACTTTACCCCCAATGTCTGACTTCCCCCCAATGTCTGACTTTCCCCCAATGTCTGACTTTCCCCCAATGTCCGACATTCCCCCCTAATGTCTGACTTCCCCCCAATGTCTGACTTTCCCCCCAATGTCCGACATTTCCCGCAATGTCCGACATTTCCCCCAATGTCTGACTTTCCCCCTAATGTCCGACATTCCCCCCTAATGTCTGACTTCCCCCCAATGTCTGACTTTCCCCCTAATGTCCGACATTCCCCCCAATGTCCGACTTTCTCACCCAATGTCCGACTTTCCCCCCAATGTCCGACTTTCCCCCAATATCTGACTTTCCGCCAATGTCCGACTTTCCCCCAATGTCTGTCTTTCCCCCCCAATGTCTGACTTTCCCCCCAATGTCCGACTTTCCACCATTATCCGACTTTCCCCCCAATGTCCGACTTTTCCCCCAACCTCCGACTTCCCCCCAATGTCCGACTTTCCCCCAATGTCTGTCTTTCCCCCCCAATGTCCGACTTTCCCCCCAAAGTCTGACTTCCCCCCCAATGTCTGACTTTCCCCCAATCTCCGACTTTCCCCCAATGTCCGACTTTTCCCCAATGTCCAACTTTCCCCCCAATGTCTGTCTTTCCCCCAATGTCTGACTTTCCCCCCAATCTCCGACTTTCCCCCAATGTCCGACTTTTCCCCAATGTCCAACTTTCCCCCCAATGTCTGTCTTTCCCCCAATGTCTGACTTTCCCCCAATGTCCGACTTTCCCCACAATGTCCGACTTTCCCCCCAATGTCTGTCTTTCTCCCCCAGTATCCGACTTTCACCCAATGTCTGACTTTTCCCCCAATCTCCGACTTTCCCCCCAATGTCTGACTTCCCCCCAATGTCTGACTTTCCCCCAATGTCTGACTTTCCCCCAATGTCCGACATTCCCCCCTAATGCCGACTTTCCCCCAATGTGTTACTTTTCCCCAATGTCCGACTTTGCCCCCAATGTCCGACTTTCCCCCCAAAGTGTGACTTTCCCCCCAATGTCTGACTTTCCCCCAATGTCCGACTTTCCCCACAATGTCCGACTTTCCCCACAATGTCCGACTTTCCCCCCCAATGTCTGTCTTTCTCCCCCAATATCCGACTTTCACCCAATGTCCGACTTTTCCCCCAATCTCCGACTTTCCCCCAAATGTCTGACTTCACCCCAATGTCTGACTTTCCCCCAATGTCTGACTTTCCCCCCAATGTCCGACATTCCCCCCAATATCCGACATTCCCCATAATGTCTGACTTCCCCCCTAATGTCCGACTTTCCCCCAATGTGTTACTTTCCCCAAATGTCCGACTTTGCCCCAATGTCCGACTTTCCCCCACAATGTCTGACTTTCCCCCCAATGTCCGACATTCCTCCCTAATGTCTGACTTCCCCCCAATGTCCGACTTTCCCCCAATGTCTGTCTTTCCCCCCAATGTCTGACTTTCCCCCAATGTCCGACTTTCCCCACAATGTCCGACTTTCCCCACAATGTCCGACTTTCCCCCCAAATGTCTGTCTTTCTCCCCCAATATCCAACTTTCACCCAATGTCCGACTTTTCCCCTAATCCCCGACTTTCCCCCCAATGTCTGACTTCCCCCCAATGTCTGACTTTCCCCCAATGTCTGACTTTCCCCCAATGTCCGACATTCCCCCCTAATGTCTGACTTTCCCCCTAATGTCCGACATTCCCCCCTAATGTCTGACTTCCCCCCAATGTCCGACTTTCCCGCAAATGTCCGACTTTCCCCCCAAAGTGTGACTTTCCCCCCAATGACCGACTTTCCCCCAATGTCCGACTTTCCCCCAATATCTGACTTTCCGCCCAATGTCCGACTTTCCCCCCAATGTTTGACTTACCCCCAATGTATGACTTTCCCCCAATGACTGACTTTCCACCCAATGTCCGACTTTCCCCCCAATGTATGACTTTCCCCCCAATTTCCGACTTTCCCCCCAATGTCCGACTTTCCGCCAATGTCTGACTTTACCCCCAATGTCCGACTTTCACCCAAAATCCGATTTTCCCCCCTAATGTCCGACTTTCCCCCCAATGTCCGACTTTCCCCCAATGTCCGACTTCCGCCCAATGTCCGACTTTCCCCCCGATGTCCGACTTTCCCCCAATGTCCGACTTTCCCCCAATGTCCGTCTTTCCCACAATGTCCGACTTTCCCCCCAATGTTTGACTTTCCCCCCCAAGGTCCGACTTTTCCCCCAATGTCCGACTTTCCCCCAATGTCCGACTTTCCCCAATGTCCGACTTTCCCCCCAATGTCCGACTTTCCTCCCAATGTCCGACTTTTCCCCCAATGTCCAACTTTCCCCCCAATGTCTGACTTTCCCCCCAATGTCTGACTTTCCCCCCAATGTCCGACTTTCCCCCAATGTCCGTCTTTCCCACAATGTCCGACTTTCCCCCCAATGTTTGACTTTCCCCCCAAGGTCCGACTTTTCCCTCAATGTCCGTCTTTCCCACAATTTCCGACTTTCCCCCCGATGTTTGACTTTCCCCCGCAATTTCCGACTTTTCCCCCAATGTTCGACCTTCCCACCAATGTCCGACTTTCCCCCCCAATGTTTGACTTTCCCCCGCAATTTCCGACTTTTCCCCCAATGTTCGACCTTCCCACCAATGTCCGACTTTCCCCCCCAATGTCTGTCTTTCCGCCCCAATGTCTGAATTACCCCCGCAATGTCTGACTTACCCCCCCACAATGTCTGACTTAAACCCCAATGTCTGACTTTTCCCCCAATCTCCGACTTCCCCCAATGTCTGACTTTCCCGCCAATGTCCGAATTTCCATCCCAATGTCCGACTGTCCCCCAATGTCTGGCTTACCCCCCAATGTCTGGCTTAACCCCCCAATGTCTGACTTACCCCCCCAATGTCTGACTTTTCCCCCAATGTCCGACTTTCCCCCCAATGTCCGACTTTCCCCCCAATTTCCGACTTCCCCCCAATGTCTGACTTTCCCCCAATGTCCAACTTTCCACCCCAATGTCTGACTTTCCCCCCAATGTCTGACTTTCTCCCCCAATGTCCGACTTTCCCCCCAATGTCCGACTTTCCCCCGAATTTCTGTCTTTCCCCCCAATGTCCGACTTTCCACCCCAATGTCTGACTTTCCCCCCAATGTCTGACTTTCTCCCCCAATGTCCGACTTTCTCCCGCAATGTCCGACTTTCTCCACAATGTCCAACTTTCCCCCCAATGTCCGACTTTCCCCCCAATGTCTGTCTTTCCCCCCAATGTCTGTCTTTCCCCCGCAATGTCTGACTTTCCCCCCCAATGTCCGACATTCCCCCCAATGTCTTACTTTCCCCCCCAATCTCCGCCTTCCACCCAATGTCCGACTTTCCCCCCAATGTCCGACTTTCCCCCCAATGTCTGTCTTTCCCCCCAATATCTGACTTTCCGCCAATGTCCGACTTTCCCCCAATGCCTGTCTTTCCCCCCCAATGTCTGACTTTCCCCCCAATGTCCGACTTTCCCCCATTATCCGACTTTCCCCCCAATGTCCGACTTTTCCCCCAACCTCCGACTTCCCCCCAATGTCCGACTTTCCCCCAATGTCTGTCTTTCCCCCCCAATGTCCGACTTTCCCCCCAAAGTCTGACTTCCCCCCAATGTCTGACTTTCCCCCAATCTCCGACTTTCCCCCAATGTCTGACTTCCCCCCCAATCTCCGACTTTCCCCCAATGTCTGACTTTCACCCCAATGTCCGACTTTCCCCCCAATGTCTGACTTTCCCCCAATGTGTGTCTTTCCCCCCAATGTCCGACTTTCCCCCCAATGTCCGACTTTTCCCCAATGTCCAAATTTAACCCCAATGTCTGTCTTTCCCCAATGTCTGACTTTCCCCCAATGTCCGACTTTCCCCACAATGTCCGACTTTCCCCCCAATGTCTGTCTTTCTCCCCCAGTATACGACTTTCACCCAATGTCCGACTTTTCCCCCAATCTCCGACTTTCCCCCCAATGTCTGACTTCCCCCCAATGTCTGACTTTCCCCCAATGTCTGACTTTCCCCCAATGTCCGACATTCCCCCCTAATGTCTGACTTCCCCCCAATGTCTGACTTTCCCCCCAATGTCCGACATTCCCCCCAATGTCCGACATTCCCCCTAATGTCTGACTTCTCCCCTAATGTCCGACTTTCCCCCAATGTGTTACTTTTCCCAAATGTCCGACTTTGCCCCAATGTCCGACTTTCCCCCCCAATGTCTGACTTTCCCCCCAATGTCCGAGATCCCCCTCTAATGTCTGACTTCCCCCCAATGTCCGACTTTCCCCCAATGTCCGACTTTCCCCCCAAAGTGTGACTTTCCCCCCAATGTCTGACTTTCCTCCAATGTCTGACTTTCCCCACAATGTCCGACTTTCCCCACAATGTCCGACTTTCCCCCCCAATGTCTGTCTTTCTCCCCCAATATCCGACTTACACCCAATGTCCGACTTTTCCCCCAATCTCCGACTTTCCCCCCAATGTCTGACTTCACCCCAATGTCTGACTTTCCCCCAATGTCTGACTTTCCCCCCAATGTCCGACATTCCCCCCAATGTCCGACATTCCCCCAATGTCTGTCTTTCCCCCCCAATGTCCGACTTTCCCCCCAAAGTCTGACTTTCCCCCCAATGTCTGACTTTCCCCCAATCTCCGACTTTCCCCCAATGTCTGACTTTTCCCCCAATGTCTGACTTTCCCCCCAATCTCCGACTTTCCCACAATGTCTGACTTTCACCCCAATGTCCGACTTTCCCCCCAATGTCTGACTTTCCCCCAATGTCCGACTTTTCCCCCAATCTCCGACTTTCCCCCCAATGTCTGACTTACCCCCAATGTCTGACTTTCCCCCAATGTTTGACTTTCCCACAATGTCCGACAATCCCCCCTAATGTCTGACTTCCCCCCAATGTCTGACTTTCCCCCCAATGTCCGACATTCCCCCCAATGTCCGACATTCCCCCTAATGTCTGACTTCCCCCCTAATGTCCGACTTTCCCCCAATGTGTTACTTTTCCCAAATGTCCGACTTTGCCCCAATGTCCGACTTTCCCCCCCAATGTCTGACTTTCCCCCCAATGTCCGAGATCCCCCTCTAATGTCCGACTTCCCCCCAATGTCCGATTTTCCACCCAATATCCGACTTTCCCCCCAAAGTGTGAGTTTCCCCCCAATGTCCGACTTTCCCCACAATGTCCGACTTTCCCCACAATGTCCGACTTTCCCCCCCAATGTCTGTCTTTCTCCCCCAATATCCGACTTACACCCAATGTCCGACTTTTCCCCCAATCTCCGACTTTCCCCCCAATGTCTGACTTCACCCCAATGTCTGACTTTCCCCCAATGTCTGACTTTCCCCCAATGTCCGACATTCCCCCCTAATGTCTGACTTCCCCCCAATGTCTGACTTTCCCCCCAATGTCCGACATTCCCCCCAATGTCCGACATTCCCCCTAATGTCTGACTTCCCCCCTAATGTCCGACTTTCCCCCAATGTGTTACTTTCCCCAAATGTCCGACTTTGCCCCAATGTCCGACTTTCCCCCCCACTGTCCGACTTTCCCCCCAATGTCCGACTTATCCCCCAAATTCTGTCTTTCCCCCCAATGTCTGACTTTCCCCCAATGTCCGACTTTCCCCACAATGTCCGACTTTCCCCACAATGTCCGACTTTCCCCCCCAATGTCTGTCTTTCTCCCCCAATATCCGACTTTCACCCAATGTCCGACTTTTCCCCCAATCTCCGACTCTCCCCCCAATGTCTGACTTCCCCCCAATGTCTGACTTTCCCCTAATGTCTGACTTTCACCCAATGTCCGACATTCCCCCCTAATGTCTGACTTCCCCCGAATGTCTGACTTCCCCCCTAATGTCCGACTTTCCCCCCCAATGTCTGACTTTCCCCCAATGTCTAACTTTCCCCCCAATGTCCGACATTTCCCCCAATGTCCGACATTCCCCCTAATGTCTGACTTCCCCCCTAATGTCCGACTTTCCCCCCCAATGTCCGACTTTCCCGCCAATGTCCGACTTTCCCCCCAAAGTGTGACTTTCCCCCCAATGACCGACTTTCCCCCATGTCTCACTTTCCCCCAATGTATGACTTTCCCCCCAATTTCCGACTTTTCCCCAATGTCCGACTTTCCGCCAATGTCTGACTTTACCCCCAATGTCCGACTTTCACCCAAAATCCGACTTTCCCCCCCAATGTCTGACTTTCCCCCCAATGTCCGACATTCCCCCCAAATGTCTGACTTCCCCCCAATGTTCGACTTTCCCCCCAATGTCCGACTTTCCCCCCAATGTCTGTCTTTCCCCCCAATGTCTGACTTTCCCCCAATGTCCGGCTTTCCCACAGTGTCCGACTTTCCCCACAATGTCCGACTTTCCCCCCCAATGTCTGTCTTTCTCCCCCAATATCCGACTTTCACCCAATGTCCGACTTTTCTCCCAATCTCCGACTATCCCCCCAATGTCTGACTTCCCCCCAATGTCTGACTTTCCCCTAATGTCTGACTTTCCCCCAATGTCCGACATTCCCCCCTAATGTCTGACTTCCCCCGAATGTCTGACTTCCCCCCTAATGTCCGACTTTCCCCCCAATGTCTGACTTTCCCCCAATGTCTGACTTTCCCCCCAATGTCCGACATTCCCCCCAATGTCCGACATTCCCCCTAATGTCTGACTTCCCCCCTAATGTCCGACTTTCCCCCCCAATGTCCGACTTTCCCGCCAATGTCCGACTTTCCTCCCAATGTCCGACTTTTCCCCCAATGTCCGACTTTCCCCCCAATGTCCGTCTTTCCCACAATGTCCGACTTTCCCCCCAATGTTTGACTTTTCCCCCAATGTCCGGCTTTCCCACAATGTCCGACTTTCCTCCAATGTCCGTCTTTCCCACAATGTCCGACTTTCCCCCCAATGTCCGACTTTCCCCCAATGTCCGTCTTTCCCACAATGTCCGACCTTCCCCCCAATGTTTGACTTTCCCCCCCAAGGTCCGACTTTTCCCCCAATGTCCGACTTTCCCCCCAATGTCCGACTTTCCCCAATGTCCGACTTTCCCCCCAATGTCCGACTTTCCTCCCAATGTCCGACTTTTCCCCCAATGTCCAACTTTCCCCCCAATGTCTGACTTTCCCCCCAATGTCTGACTTTCCCCCCAATGTCCGACTTTCCCCCAATGTCCGTCTTTCCCACAATGTCCGACTTTCCCCCCAATGTTTGACTTTCCCCCCAAGGTCCGACTTTTCCCTCAATGTCCGTCTTTCCCACAATTTCCGACTTTCCCCCCGATGTTTGACTTTCCACCGCAATTTCCGACTTTTCCCCCAATGTTCGACCTTCCCACCAATGTCCGACTTTCCCCCCCAATGTTTGACTTTCCCCCGCAATTTCCGACTTTTCCCCCAATGTTCGACCTTCCCACCAATGTCCGACTTTCCCCCCCAATGTCTGTCTTTCCGCCCCAATGTCTGAATTACCCCCGCAATGTCTGACTTACCCCCCCACAATGTCTGACTTAAACCCCAATGTCTGACTTTTCCCCCAATCTCCGACTTCCCCCAATGTCTGACTTTCCCGCCAATGTCCGAATTTCCATCCCAATGTCCGACTGTCCCCCAATGTCTGGCTTACCCCCAATGTCTGGCTTAACCCCCCAATGTCTGACTTACCCCCCCAATGTCTGACTTTTCCCCCAATGTCCGACTTTCCCCCCAATGTCCGACTTTCCCCCCAATTTCCGACTTCCCCCCAATGTCTGACTTTCCCCCAATGTCCAACTTTCCACCCCAATGTCTGACTTTCCCCCCAATGTCCGACTTTCCACCCCAATGTCTGACTTTCCCCCCAATGTCTGACTTTCTCCCCCAATGTCCGACTTTCTCCCGCAATGTCCGACTTTCTCCACAATGTCCAACTTTCCCCCCAATGTCCGACTTTCCCCCCAATGTCTGTCTTTCCCCCCAATGTCTGTCTTTCCCCCCAATGTCTGACTTTCCCCCCCAATGTCCGACATTCCCCCCAATGTCTTACTTTCCCCCCCAATCTCCGCCTTCCACCCAATGTCCGACTTTCCCCCCAATGTCCGACTTTCCTCCCAATGTCTGTCTTTCCCCCCCAATATCTGACTTTCCGCCAATGTCCGACTTTCCCCCAATGCCTGTCTTTCCCCCCCAATGTCCGACTTTCCCCCCCAATGTCTGTCTTTCTCCCCCAATATCCGACTTTCACCCAATGTCCGACTTTTCCCCCAATCTCCGACTCTCCCCCCAATGTCTGACTTCCCCCCAATGTCTGACTTTCCCCTAATGTCTGATTTTCACCCAATGTCCGACATTCCCCCCTAATGTCTGACTTCCCCCGAATGTCTGACTTCCCCCCTAATGTCCGACTTTCCCCCCCAATGTCTGACTTTCCCCCAATGTCTAACTTTCCCCCCAATGTCCGACATTTCCCCCAATGTCCGACATTCCCCCTAATGTCTGACTTCCCCCCTAATGTCCGACTTTCCCCCCCAATGTCCGACTTTCCCGCCAATGTCCGACTTTCCCCCCAAAGTGTGACTTTCCCCCCAATGACCGACTTTCCCCCATGTCTCACTTTCCCCCAATGTATGACTTTCCCCCCAATTTCCGACTTTTCCCCAATGTCCGACTTTCCGCCAATGTCTGACTTTACCCCCAATGTCCGACTTTCACCCAAAATCCGACTTTCCCCCCCAATGTCTGACTTTCCCCCTAATGTCCGACATTCCCCCCAAATGTCTGACTTCCCCCCAATGTTCGACTTTCCCCCCAATGTCCGACTTTCCCCCCAATGTCTGTCTTTCCCCCCAATGTCTGACTTTCCCCCAATGTCCGGCTTTCCCACAGTGTCCGACTTTCCCCACAATGTCCGACTTTCCCCCCCAATGTCTGTCTTTCTCCCCCAATATCCGACTTTCACCCAATGTCCGACTTTTCTCCCAATCTCCGACTATCCCCCCAATGTCTGACTTCCCCCCAATGTCTGACTTTCCCCTAATGTCTGACTTTCCCCCAATGTCCGACATTCCCCCCTAATGTCTGACTTCCCCCGAATGTCTGACTTCCCCCCTAATGTCCGACTTTCCCCCCAATGTCTGACTTTCCCCCAATGTCTGACTTTCCCCCCAATGTCCGACATTCCCCCCAATGTCCGACATTCCCCCTAATGTCTGACTTCCCCCCTAATGTCCGACTTTCCCCCCCAATGTCCGACTTTCCCGCCAATGTCCGACTTTCCTCCCAATGTCCGACTTTTCCCCCAATGTCCGACTTTCCCCCCAATGTCCGTCTTTCCCACAATGTCCGACTTTCCCCCCAATGTTTGACTTTTCCCCCAATGTCCGGCTTTCCCACAATGTCCGACTTTCCTCCAATGTCCGTCTTTCCCACAATGTCCGACTTTCCCCCCAATGTCCGACTTTCCCCCAATGTCCGTCTTTCCCACAATGTCCGACCTTCCCCCCAATGTTTGACTTTCCCCCCCAAGGTCCGACTTTTCCCCCAATGTCCGACTTTCCCCCCAATGTCCGACTTTCCCCAATGTCCGACTTTCCCCCCAATGTCCGACTTTCCTCCCAATGTCCGACTTTTCCCCCAATGTCCAACTTTCCCCCCAATGTCTGACTTTCCCCCCAATGTCTGACTTTCCCCCCAATGTCCGACTTTCCACCAATGTCCGTCTTTCCCACAATGTCCGACTTTCCCCCCAATGTTTGACTTTCCCCCCAAGGTCCGACTTTTCCCTCAATGTCCGTCTTTCCCACAATTTCCGACTTTCCCCCCGATGTTTGACTTTCCCCCGCAATTTCCGACTTTTCCCCCAATGTTCGACCTTCCCACCAATGTCCGACTTTCCCCCCCAATGTTTGACTTTCCCCCGCAATTTCCGACTTTTCCCCCAATGTTCGACCTTCCCACCAATGTCCGACTTTCCCCCCCAATGTCTGTCTTTCCGCCCCAATGTCTGAATTACCCCCGCAATGTCTGACTTACCCCCCCACAATGTCTGACTTAAACCCCAATGTCTGACTTTTCCCCCAATCTCCGACTTCCCCCAATGTCTGACTTTCCCGCCAATGTCCGAATTTCCATCCCAATGTCCGACTGTCCCCCAATGTCTGGCTTACCCCCCAATGTCTGGCTTAACCCCCCAATGTCTGACTTTCCCCCCAATGTCTGACTTTTCCCCCAATGTCCGACTTTCCCCCCAATGTCCGACTTTCCCCCCAATTTCCGACTTCCCCCCAATGTCTGACTTTCCCCCAATGTCCAACTTTCCACCCCAATGTCTGACTTTCCCCCCAATGTCTGACTTTCTCCCCCAATGTCCGACTTTCCCCCCAATTTCCGACTTTCCCCCGAATTTCTGACTTTCCCCCCAATGTCCGACTTTCCACCCCAATGTCTGACTTTCCCCCCAATGTCTGACTTTCTCCCCCAATGTCCGACTTTCTCCCGCAATGTCCGACTTTCTCCACAATGTCCAACTTTCCCCCCAATGTCCGACTTTCCCCCCAATGTCTGTCTTTCCCCCCAATGTCTGTCTTTCCCCCCCAATGTCTGACTTTCCCCCCAATGTCTGACTTTCTCCCCCAATGTCCGACTTTCTCCCGCAATGTCCGACTTTCTCCACAATGTCCAACTTTCCCCCCAATGTCCGACTTTCCCCCCAATGTCTGTCTTTCCCCCCAATGTCTGTCTTTCCCCCCCAATGTCTGACTTTCCCCCCCAATGTCCGACATTCCCCCCAATGTCTTACTTTCCCCCCCAATCTCCGCCTTCCACCCAATGTCCGACTTTCCCCCCAATGTCCGACTTTCCCCCCAATGTCTGTCTTTCCCCCCCAATATCTGACTTTCCGCCAATGTCCGACTTTCCCCCAATGCCTGTCTTTCCCCCCCAATGTCTGACTTTCCCCCCAATGTCCGACTTTCCCCCATTATCCGACTTTCCCCCCAATGTCCGACTTTTCCCCCAACCTCCGACTTCCCCCCAATGTCCGACTTTCCCCCAATGTCTGTCTTTCCCCCCCAATGTCCGACTTTCCCCCCAAAGTCTGACTTCCCCCCAATGTCTGACTTTCCCCCAATCTCCGACTTTCCCCCAATGTCTGACTTTCCCCCCAATGTCTGACTTTCCCCCCAATCTCCGACTTTCCCCCAATGTCTGACTTTCACCCCAATGTCCGACTTTCCCCCCAATGTCTGACTTTCCCCCAATGTGTGTCTTTCCCCCCAATGTCCGACTTTCCCCCCAATGTCCGACTTTTCCCCAATGTCCAAATTTAACCCCAATGTCTGTCTTTCCCCAATGTCTGACTTTCCCCCAATGTCCGACTTTCCCCACAATGTCCGACTTTCCCCCCAATGTCTGTCTTTCTCCCCCAGTATACGACTTTCACCCAATGTCCGACTTTTCCCCCAATCTCCGACTTTCCCCCCAATGTCTGACTTCCCCCCAATGTCTGACTTTCCCCCAATGTCTGACTTTCCCCCAATGTCCGACATTCCCCCCGAATGTCTGACTTCCCCCCAATGTCTGACTTTCCCCCCAATGTCCGACATTCCCCCCAATGTCCGACATTCCCCCTAATGTCTGACTTCTCCCCTAATGTCCGACTTTCCCCCAATGTGTTACTTTTCCCAAATGTCCGACTTTGCCCCAATGTCCGACTTTCCCCCCCAATGTCTGACTTTCCCCCCAATGTCCGAGATCCCCCTCTAATGTCTGACTTCCCCCCAATGTCCGACTTTCCCCCAATGTCCGACTTTCCCCCCAAAGTGTGACTTTCCCCCCAATGTCTGACTTTCCTCCAATGTCTGACTATCCCCACAATGTCCGACTTTCCCCACAATGTCCGACTTTCCCCCCCAATGTCTGTCTTTCTCCCCCAATATCCGACTTACACCCAATGTCCGACTTTTCCCCCAATCTCCGACTTTCCCCCCAATGTCTGACTTCACCCCAATGTCTGACTTTCCCCCAATGTCTGACTTTCCCCCCAATGTCCGACATTCCCCCCAATGTCCGACATTCCCCCAATGTCTGTCTTTCCCCCCCAATGTCCGACTTTCCCCCCAAAGTCTGACTTTCCCCCCAATGTCTGACTTTCCCCCAATCTCCGACTTTCCCCCAATGTCTGACTTTTCCCCCAATGTCTGACTTTCCCCCCAATCTCCGACTTTCCCACAATGTCTGACTTTCACCCCAATGTCCGACTTTCCCCCCAATGTCTGACTTTCCCCCAATGTCCGACTTTTCCCCCAATCTCCGACTTTCCCCCCAATGTCTGACTTACCCCCAATGTCTGACTTTCCCCCAATGTCTGACTTTCCCACAATGTCCGACAATCCCCCCTAATGTCTGACTTCCCCCCAATGTCTGACTTTCCCCCCAATGTCCGACATTCCCCCCAATGTCCGACATTCCCCCTAATGTCTGACTTCCCCCCTAATGTCCGACTTTCCCCCAATGTGTTACTTTTCCCAAATGTCCGACTTTGCCCCAATGTCCGACTTTCCCCCCCAATGTCTGACTTTCCCCCCAATGTCCGAGATCCCCCTCTAATGTCCGACTTCCCCCCAATGTCCGATTTTCCACCCAATGTCCGACTTTCCCCCCAAAGTGTGAGTTTCCCCCCAATGTCCGACTTTCCCCACAATGTCCGACTTTCCCCACAATGTCCGACTTTCCCCCCCAATGTCTGTCTTTCTCCCCCAATATCCGACTTACACCCAATGTCCGACTTTTCCCCCAATCTCCGACTTTCCCCCCAATGTCTGACTTCACCCCAATGTCTGACTTTCCCCCAATGTCTGACTTTCCCCCAATGTCCGACATTCCCCCCTAATGTCTGACTTCCCCCCAATGTCTGACTTTCCCCCCAATGTCCGACATTCCCCCCAATGTCCGACATTCCCCCTAATGTCTGACTTCCCCCCTAATGTCCGACTTTCCCCCAATGTGTTACTTTCCCCAAATGTCCGACTTTGCCCCAATGTCCGACTTTCCCCCCCACTGTCCGACTTTCCCCCCAATGTCCGACTTATCCCCCAAATTCTGTCTTTCCCCCCAATGTCTGACTTTCCCCCAATGTCCGACTTTCCCCACAATGTCCGACTTTCCCCACAATGTCCGACTTTCCCCCCCAATGTCTGTCTTTCTCCCCCAATATCCGACTTTCACCCAATGTCCGACTTTTCCCCCAATCTCCGACTCTCCCCCCAATGTCTGACTTCCCCCCAATGTCTGACTTTCCCCTAATGTCTGACTTTCACCCAATGTCCGACATTCCCCCCTAATGTCTGACTTCCCCCGAATGTCTGACTTCCCCCCTAATGTCCGACTTTCCCCCCCAATGTCTGACTTTCCCCCAATGTCTAACTTTCCCCCCAATGTCCGACATTTCCCCCAATGTCCGACATTCCCCCTAATGTCTGACTTCCCCCCTAATGTCCGACTTTCCCCCCCAATGTCCGACTTTCCCGCCAATGTCCGACTTTCCCCCCAAAGTGTGACTTTCCCCCCAATGACCGACTTTCCCCCATGTCTCACTTTCCCCCAATGTATGACTTTCCCCCCAATTTCCGACTTTTCCCCAATGTCCGACTTTCCGCCAATGTCTGACTTTACCCCCAATGTCCGACTTTCACCCAAAATCCGACTTTCCCCCCCAATGTCTGACTTTCCCCCCAATGTCCGACATTCCCCCCAAATGTCTGACTTCCCCCCAATGTTCGACTTTCCCCCCAATGTCCGACTTTCCCCCCAATGTCTGTCTTTCCCCCCAATGTCTGACTTTCCCCCAATGTCCGGCTTTCCCACAGTGTCCGACTTTCCCCACAATGTCCGACTTTCCCCCCCAATGTCTGTCTTTCTCCCCCAATATCCGACTTTCACCCAATGTCCGACTTTTCTCCCAATCTCCGACTATCCCCCCAATGTCTGACTTCCCCCCAATGTCTGACTTTCCCCTAATGTCTGACTTTCCCCCAATGTCCGACATTCCCCCCTAATGTCTGACTTCCCCCGAATGTCTGACTTCCCCCCTAATGTCCGACTTTCCCCCCAATGTCTGACTTTCCCCCAATGTCTGACTTTCCCCCCAATGTCCGACATTCCCCCCAATGTCCGACATTCCCCCTAATGTCTGACTTCCCCCCTAATGTCCGACTTTCCCCCCCAATGTCCGACTTTCCCGCCAATGTCCGACTTTCCTCCCAATGTCCGACTTTTCCCCCAATGTCCAACTTTCCCCCCAATGTCCGACTTTCCCCCCAATGTCCGTCTTTCCCACAATGTCCGACTTTCCCCCCAATGTTTGACTTTTCCCCCAATGTCCGGCTTTCCCACAATGTCCGACTTTCCCCCAATGTTTGACTTTCCACCCAATGTCCGACTTTTCCCCCAATGTTCGACTTTCCCACCAATGTCCGACTTTGCCCCCCAATGTCTGTCTTTCCGCCCCAATGTCTGACTTACCCCCCCAATATCTGACTTACCCCCCCACAATGTCTGACTTAACCCCCCAATGTCTGACTTTTCCCCCAATCTCCGACTTCCCCCAATGTCTGACTTTCCCCCCAATGTCCGACTTTCTCCGCCAATGTCCGACTTTCCCCCCAATGTCCGACTTTTCCCCAATGTCCGACTTTCCCCCCAATGTCTGTCTTTCCCCCCAATGTCCGACTTTCCCCACAATGTCGGGAGTCGGGCAGTTCGAGCAGTCAGTCGAGGAGGCGGGTGCTCGGAGCAGCGCGAGTCCGGGGTCGGCGAGAGGCCTATAAAGGCCAGCGGGATTCGGGCCGTTCGAGCAGTCAGTCGAGGAGGCGGGTGCTCGGAGCAGCGCGAGTCCGGGGTCGGCGAGAGGCCTATAAAGGCCAGCGGGAGTCGGGCAGTTCGAGCAGTCAGTCGAGGAGGCGGGTGCTCGGAGCAGCGCGAGTCCGGGGTCGGCGAGAGGCCTATAAAGGCCAGCGGGAGTCGGGCAGTTCGAGCAGTCAGTCGAGGAGGCGGGAGCTCGGAGCAGCGCGAGACCGGGGTCGGCGAGAGGCCTATAAAGGCCAGCGGGAGTCGGGCAGTTCGAGCAGTCAGTCGAGGAGGCGGGAGCTCGGAGCAGCGCGAGTCCGGGGTCGGCGAGAGGCCTATAAAGGCCAGCGGGAGTCGGGCAGTTCGAGCAGTCAGTCGAGGAGGCGGGAGCTCGGAGCAGCGCGAGTCCGGGGTCGGCGAGAGGCGTGCCGGTGCAGCTACAGGGAGAAGGCAAAGATACAAAGGTGACGTCACAGCCTAGGGGGTAAGTGATTGGCTGGTGATTGGTGAGTAGTTTTTCTTTTTCTTATTATATTGGTCAGTAACTTTTAACATTGTTATTACCAGTTTAATTGTATCTAAGGGTTAAGACATGGCAGGAGAGCTCGGTCGGGTGTTATGCTCCTCCTGTACCATGTGGGAACTCAGGGACACTTCCGGTATCCCTGACGACTACGTGTGCGGGAAGTGTATCCGCCTCCAGCTCCTGACTGTCCGCGTTACGGAATTGGAGCTGAGGGTGGATTTACTCTGGAGCATCCACGATGCTGAGAATGACGTGAGTAGCACGTGTAGTGAGTTGGTCTTACCGCAGGGAAAGGGTCCACAGCCAGATAGGGAATGGAAGACCAGCAGGAAGAGCAGTGCAAGGAAGGTAGTGCAGGGGTCCCCTGTGGTCATCCCCCTGCAAAACAGATACACTGCTTTGAGTGCTGTTGAGGGGGATGACTCATCAGGGGAGGGCAGCAGCAGCTAAGTTCATGGCACCATGGCTGGCTCTGCTGCACAGGAGGGCAAGAAAAAGAGTGGGAGAGCGATAGTGATAGGGGATTCAATTGTGAGGGGAATAGATAGGCGTTTCTGCGGCCGCAACCGAGACTCCAGGATGGTATGTTGCCTCCCTGGTGCAAGGGTCAAGGATGTCTCGGAGCGGGTGCAGGACATTCTGAAATGGGAGGGAGAACAGCCAGTTGTCGTGGTGCACATTGGTACCAACGACATAGGTAAAAAAAGGGATGAGGTCCTACGAAACGAATTTAAGGAGCTAGGAGCTAAATTAAAAAGTAGGACCTCAAAAGTAGTAATCTCGGGATTGCTACCAGTGCCACGTGATAGTCAGAGTAGGAATCGCAGGATAGCGCAGATGAATACATGGCTTGAGCAGTGGTGCAGCAGGGAGGGATTCAAATTCCTGGGGCATTGGGACCGGTTCTGGGGGAGGTGGGACCAGTACAAACCGGACGGTCTGCACCTGGGCAGGACCGGAACCAATGTCCTAGGGGGAGTGTTTGCTAGTGCTGTTGGGGAGGATTTAAACTAATATGGCAGGGGGATGGGTACCAATGCAGGGAGACAGAGGGAAACAAAAAGGAGACAAAAGCAAAAGACAGAAAGGAGATGAGGAAAAGTGGAGGGCAGAGAAACCCAAGGCAAAGAACAAAAAGGGCCACTGTACAGCAAAATTCTAAAAGGACAAAGGGTGTTAATAAAACAAGCCTGAAGGCTTTGTGTCTTAATGCAAGGAGTATCCGCAATAAGGTGGATGAATTAATTGTGCAAATAGATGTTAACAAATATGATGTGATTGGGATTACGGAGACGTGGCTCCAGGATGATCAGGGCTGGGAACTCAACATTCAGGGGTATTCAACATTCAGGAAGGATAGAATAAAAGGAAAAGGAGGTGGGGTAGCATTGCTGGTTAAAGAGGAGATTAATGCAATAGTTAGGAAAGACATTAGCTTGGATGATGTGGAATCTATATGGGTAGAGCTGCAGAACACCAAAGGGCAAAAAACGTTAGTAGGAGTTGTGTACAGACCTCCAAACAGTAATAGGGATGTTGGGGAGGGCATCAAACAGGAAATTAGGGGTGCATGCAATAAAGGTGTAGCAGTTATAATGGGTGACTTTAATATGCACATAGATTGGGCTAGCCAAACTGGAAGCAATACGGTGGAGGAGGATTTCCTGGAGTGCATAAGGGATGGTTTTCTCGACCAATATGTTGAGGAACCAACTAGGGGGGAGGCCATCTTAGACTGGGTGTTGTGTAATGAGAGAGGATTAATTAGCAATCTCATTGTGCGAGGCCCCTTGGGGAAGAGTGACCATAATATGGTGGAATTCTGCATTAGGATGGAGAATGAAACAGTAATTTCAGAGACCATGGTCCAGAACTTAAAGAAGGGTAACTTTGAAGGTATGAGGCGTGAATTGGCTAGGATAGATTGGCGAATGATACTTAGGGGGTTGACTGTGGATGGGCAATGGCAGACATTTAGAGACCGCATGGATGAATTACAACAATTATACATTCCTGTCTGGCGTAAAAATAAAAAAGGGAAGGTGGCTCAACCGTGGCTATCTAGGGAAATCAGGGATAGTATTAAAGCCAAGGAAGTGGCATACAAATTGGCCAGAAATAGCAGCGAACCTGGGGACTGGGAGAAATTTAGAACTCAGCAGAGGAGGACAAAGGGTTTGATTAGGGCAGGGAAAATGGAGTACGAGAAGAAGCTTGCAGGGAACATTAAGGCGGATTGCAAAAGTTTCTATAGGTATGTAAAGAGAAAAAGGTTGGTGAAGACAAACGTAGGTCCCCTGCAGTCAGAATCAGGGGAAGTCATAACGGGGAACAAAGAAATGGCAGACCAATTGAACAAGTACTTTGGTTCGGTATTCACTAAGGAGGATACAAACAACCTTCCGGATATAAAAGGGGTCAGAGGGTGTAGTAAGGAGGGGGAACTGAGGGAAATCTTTATTAGTCGGGAAATTGTGTTGGGGAAATTGATGGGATTGAAGGCCGATAAATCCCCAGGGCCTGATGGACTGCATCCTAGAGTACTTAAGGAGGTGGCCTTGGAAATAGCGGATGCATTGACAGTCATTTTCCAACATTCCATTGACTCTGGATCAGTTCCTATGGAGTGGAGGGTAGCCAATGTAACCCCACTTTTTAAAAAAGGAGGGAGAGAGAAAACAGGGAATTATAGACCGGTCAGCCTGACCTCAGTAGTGGGTAAAATGATGGAATCAATTATTAAGGATGTCATAGCAGTGCATCTGGAAAATGGTGACATGATAGGTCCAAGTCAGCATGGATTTGTGAAAGGGAAATCATGCTTGACAAATCTTCTGGAATTTTTTGAGGATGTTTCCAGTAAAGTGGACAAAGGAGAACCAGTTGATGTGGTATATTTGGACTTTCAGAAGGCTTTCGACAAGGTCCCACACAAGAGATTAATGTGCAAAGTTAAAGCACATGGAATTGGGGGTAGTGTGCTGACGTGGATTGAGAACTGGTTGACAGACAGGAAGCAAAGAGTAGGAGTAAACGGGTACTTTTCAGAATGGCAGGCAGTGACTAGTGGAGTGCCGCAAGGTTCTGTGCTGGGGCCCCAGCTGTTTACATTGTACATTAATGATTTAGACGAGGGGATTAAATGCAGTATCTCCAAATTTGCGGATGATACTAAGTTGGGTGGCAGGGTGAGCTGCGAGGAGGATGCTATTAGGCTGCAGAGTGACTTGGATAGGTTAGGTGAGTGGGCAAATGCATGGCAGATGAAGTATAATGTGGATAAATGTGAGGTTATCCACTTTGGTGGTAAAAACAGAGAGACAGACTATTATCTGAATGGTGACAGATTAGGAAAAGGGAAGGTGCAACGAGACCTGGGTGTCATGGTACATCAGTCACTGAAGGTTAGCATGCAGGTACAGCAGGCGGTTAAGAAAGCAAATGGCATGTTGGCCTTCATAGCGAGGGGATTTGAATACAGGGGCAGGGAGGTGTTGCTACAGTTGTACAGGGCCTTGGTGAGGCCACACCTGGAGTATTGTGTACAGTTTTGGTCTCCTAACTTGAGGAAGGACATTCTTGCTATTGAGGGAGTGCAGCGAAGGTTCAGCAGACTGATTCCCGGGATGGCGGGACTGACCTATCAAGAAAGATTGGATCAACTGGGCTTGTATTCACTGGAGTTCAGAAGAATGAGAGGGGACCTCATAGAAACGTTTAAAATTCTGACGGGTTTAGACAGGTTAGATGCAGAAAGAATGTTCCCAATGTTGAGGAAGTCCAGAACCAGGGGTCACAGTCTGAGGATAAGGGGTAAGCCATTTAGGACCGAGATGAGAAGAAACTTCTTCACCCAGAGAGTGGTGAACCTGTGGAATTCTCTACCACAGAAAGTAGTTGAGGCCAATTCACTAAATATATTCAAAAGGGAGTTAGATGAAGTCCTTACTACTCGGGGGATCAAGGGTTATGGCGAGAAAGCAGGAAGGGGGTACTGAAGTTTCATGTTCAGCCATGAACTCATTGAATGGCGGTGCAGGCTAGAAGGGCTGAATGGCCTGCTCCTGCACCTATTTTCTATGTTTCTATGTTTCTATGTCCGACTTTCCCCCCAATGTCCGACTTTCCCCCCAATCTCCGACTTCCACCCAATGTCTGACTTTCCCCAAATGTCCAACTTTCCACCCCAATGTCTGACTTTCCCCCCAATGTCTGACTTTCTCCCCCAATGTCCGACTTTCCCCCCAATGTCCGACTTTCCCCCGAATGTCTGACTTTCCCCCCATGTCTGACTTTCTCCCCCAATGTCCGACTTTCTCCCCCAATGTCCGACTTTCTCCGCAATGTCCAACTTTCCCCCCAATGTCCGACTTTCCCCCCAATGTCTGTCTTTCCCCCCAATGTCTGTCTTTCCCCCCCAATGTCTGACTTTCCCCCCAATGTCCGACATTCCCACCAATTTCTTACTTTCCCCCCCAATGTCCGACATTCCCCCCAATGTCCGAGATTCCCCCCCAATGTCCGACATTCCCTCTCAATGTCTGACTTTACTCCCAATGTCCGACATTCCCCCACAATGTCCGACTTTACCCCAATGTCCGACTTTCCCCCCAATGTCCGACTTTCCCCCCAATCTCCGACTTCCCCCCAATGTCCGACTTTCCCCCCAATGTCTGTCTTTCCCCCCAATGTCTGTCTTTCCCCCCCAATGTCTGACTTTCCCCCCAATGTCCGACATTACCCCAATGTCTTACTTTCCAACCCAATGTCCGACTTTCCCCCCAATGTCTGACTTTCCCCCAATGTGTGTCTTTCCCCCCAATGTCCGACTTTCCCCCCAATGTCCGACTTTTCCCCAATGTCCGACTTTCCCCCCAATGTCTGTCTTTCCCCCCAATGTCTGACTTTCCCCCAATGTCCGACATTCCCCACAATGTCCGACTTTCCCCCCCAATGTCTGTCTTTCTCCCCCAGTATCCGACTTTCATCCAATGTCCGACTTTTCCCCCAATTTCCGACTTTCCCCCCAATGTCTGACTTCCCCCCAATGTCTGACTTTCCCCCAATGTCTGACTTTCCCCCAATGTCCGACATTCCTCCCTTATGTCTGACTTCCCCCCAATGTCTGACTTTCCCCCCAATGTCCGACATTCCCCCAATGTCCGACATTCCCCCTAATGTCTGACTTCCCCCCTAATGTCCGACTTTCCCCCAATGTGTTACTTTCCCCAAATGTCCGACTTTGCCCCAATGTCCGACTTTCCCCCCCAATGTCTGACTTTCCCCCCAATGTCCGAGATTCCCCCCTCATGTCTGACTTCCCCCCAATGTCCGACTTTCCCCCCAATGTCCGACTTTCCCCCCAAAGTGTGACTTTCCCCCCAATGTCTGACTTTCCCCCAATGTCCGACTTTCCCCACAATGTCCGACTTTCCCCACAATGTCCGACTTTCCCCCCCAATGTCTGTCTTTCCCCCAATGTCCGACTTTCCCCACAATGTCCGACTTTCCCCACAATGTCCGACTTTCCCCCCCAATGTCTGTCTTTCCCCCAATGTCCAACTTTCACACAATGTCCGACTTTTCCCCCAATCTCCGACTTTCCCCCCAATGTCTGACTTCCCCCCAATGTCTGACTTTCCCCTAATGTCTGACTTTCCCCTAATGTCCGACTTTCCCCCCAATGTCCGAGATCCCCCTCTAATGTCTGACTTCCCCCCAATGTCCGATTTTCCACCCAATGTCCGACTTTCCCCCCAAAGTGTGAGTTTCCCCCCAATGTCCGACTTTCCCCACAATGTCCGACTTTCCCCACAATGTCCGACTTTCCCCCCCAATGTCTGTCTTTCTCCCCCAATATCCGACTTACACCCAATGTCCGACTTTTCCCCCAATCTCCGACATTCCCCCCTAATGTCTGACTTCCCCCCAATGTCTGACTTTCCCCCCAATGTCCGACATTCCCCCCAATGTCCGACATTCCCCCTAATGTCTGACTTCCCTCCTAATGTCCGACTTTCCCCCAATGTGTTACTTTCCCCAAATGTCCGACTTTGCCCCAATGTCCGACTTTCCCCCCCAATGTCCGACTTTCCCCCCAATGTCCGACTTATCCCCCAAAGTCTGTCTTTCCCCCCAATGTCTGACTTTCCCCCAATGTCCGCCTTTCCCCACAATGTCCGACTTTCCCCACAATGTCCGACTTTCCCCCCCAATGTCTGTCTTTCTCCCCCAATATCCGACTTTCACCCAATGTCCGACTTTTCCCCCAATCTCCGACTCTCCCCCCAATGTCTGACTTCCCCCCAATGTCTGACTTTCCCCTAATTTCTGACTTCCCCCCTAATGTCCCACTTTCCCCCCCAATGTCTGACTTTCCCGCAATGTCTAACTTTCCCCCCAATGTCCGACATTCCCCCCAATGTCCGACATTCCCCCTAATGTCTGACTTCCCCCTAATGTCCGACTTTCCCCCCCAATGTCCGACTTTCCCCCCAATGTCCGACTTTCCCCCATTATCCGACTTTGCCCCCAATGTCCGACTTTTCCCCCAACCT
Source organism: Pristiophorus japonicus (assembly GCF_044704955.1). NCBI lineage: Eukaryota > Metazoa > Chordata > Chondrichthyes > Pristiophoridae > Pristiophorus > Pristiophorus japonicus. Next base: position 83,456,217 of record NC_091983.1, read on the forward strand.
CCGACTTCCCCCCAATGTCCGACTTTCCCCCAATGTCTGTCTTTCCCCCCAATGTCCGACTTTCCCCCCAAAGTCTGACTTCCCCCCCAATGTCTGACTTTCCCCCAATCTCCGACTTTCCCCCAATGTCTGACTTTTCCCCCAATGTCTGACTTTCCCCCCAATCTCCGACTTTCCCCCAATGTCTGACTTTCACCCCAATGTCCGACTTTCCCCCCAATGTCTGACTTTCCCCCAATGTGTGTCTTTCCCCCCAATGTCCGACTTTCCCCCCAATGTCCGACTTTTCCCCAATGTCCAACTTTCCCCCCAATGTCTGTCTTTCCCCCAATGTCTGACTTTCCCCCAATGTCCGACTTTCCCCCCAATGTATGACTTTCACCCAAATTTCCAACTTTCCCCCCAATGTCCGACTTTCCGCCAATGTCTGACTTTACCCCCAATGTCCGACTTCCGCCCAATGTCCGACTTTTCCCCCAATGTCCGACTTTCCCCCAATGTCCGTCTTTCCCACAATGTCCGACTTTCCCCCCAATGTTTGACTTTCCCCCCCAAGGTCCGACTTTTCCCCCAATGTCCGACTTTCCCCCCAATGTCCGACTTTCCCCAATGTCCGACATTCCCCGCAATGTCCGACTTTCCTCACAATGTCCGACTTTTCCCCCAATGTCTGACTTTCCCCCAATGTCCGTCTTTCCCACAATGTCCGACTTTCCCCCCAATGTCCGACTTTCCCCCAATGTCCGTCTTTCCCACAATGTCCGACTTTCCCCCCAATGTCTGACTTTCCCCCCCAAGGTCCGACTTTTCCCCCAATGTCCGACTTTCCCCCCAATGTCCGACTTTCCCCAATGTCCGACTTTCCCCCCAATGTCCGACTTTCCTCCCAATGTCCGACTTTTCCCCCAATGTCCAACTTTCCCCCCAATGTCTGACTTTCCCCCCAATGTCCGACTTTCCCCCAATGTCCGTCTTTCCCACAATGTCCGACTTTCCCCCCAATGTTTGACTTTCCCCCGCAATTTTCGACTTTTCCCCCAATGTTCGACCTTCCCACCAATGTCCGACTTTCCCCCCCAATGTCTGTCTTTCCGCCCCAATGTCTGAATTACCCCCGCAATGTCTGACTTACCCCCCCACAATGTCTGACTTAACCCCCCAATGTCTGACTTTTCCCCCAATCTCCGACTTCCCCCAATGTCTGACTTTCACCCCAATGTCCGAATTTCCATCCCAATGTCCGACTTTCCCCCAATGTCTGGCTTACCCCCCAATGTCTGGCTTAACCCCCCAATGTCTGACTTACCCCCCCAATGTCTGACTTTCTCCCCCAATGTCCGACTTTCCCCCCAATGTCCGACTTTCCCCCGAATTTCTGACTTTCCCCCCAATGTCCGACTTTCCACCCCAATGTCTGACTTTCCCCCCAATGTCTGACTTTCTCCCCCAATGTCCGACTTTCTCCCCCAATGTCCGACTTTCTCCGCAATGTCCAACTTTCCCCCCAATGTCCGACTTTCCCCCCAATGTCTGTCTTTCCCCCCAATGTCTGTCTTTCCCCCCCAATGTCTGACTTTCCCCCCCAATGTCCGACATTCCCCCAATGTCTTACTTTCCCCCCCAATCTCCGCCTTCCACCCAATGTCCGACTTTCCCCCCAATGTCCGACTTTCCCCCAATATTGACTTTCCGCCAATGTCCGACTTTCCCCCAATGTCTGTCTTTCCCCCCCAATGTCTGACTTTCCCCCCAATGTCCGACTTTCCCCCATTATCCGACTTTCCCCCCAATGTCCGACTTTTCCCCCAACCTCCGACTTCCCCCCAATGTCCGACTTTCCCCCAATGTCTGTCTTTCCCCCCCAATGTCCGACTTTCCCCCCAAAGTCTGACTTCCCCCCCAATGTCTGACTTTCCCCCAATCTCCGACTTTCCCCCAATGTCTGACTTTTCCCCCAATGTCTGACTTTCCCCCCAATCTCCGACTTTCCCCCAATGTCTGACTTTCACCCCAATGTCCGACTTTCCCCCCAATGTCTGACTTTCCCCCAATGTGTGTCTTTCCCCCCAATGTCCGACTTTCCCCCCAATGTCCGACTTTTCCCCAATGTCCAACTTTCCCCCCAATGTCTGTCTTTCCCCCAATGTCTGACTTTCCCCCAATGTCCGACTTTCCCCACAATGTCCGACTTTCCCCCCCAATGTCTGTCTTTCTCCCCCAGTATCCGACTTTCACCCAATGTCCGACTTTTCCCCCAATCTCCGACTTTCCCCCCAATGTCTGACTTCCCCCCAATGTCTGACTTTCCCCCAATGTCTGACTTTCCCCCAATGTCCGACATTCCCCCCTAATGTCTGACTGCCCCCCAATGTCTGACTTTCCCCCCAATGTCCGACATTCCCCCCAATGTCCGACATTCCCCCTAATGTCTGACATGCCCCCTAATGTCCGACTTTCCCCCAATGTGTTACTTTTCCCAAATGTCCGACTTTGCACCAATGTCCGACTTTCCCCCCCAATGTCTGACTTTCCCCCCAATGTCCGAGATCCCCCTCTAATGTCTGACTTCCCCCCAATGTCCGACTTTCCCCCAATGTCAGACTTTCCCCCCAAAGTGTGACTTTCCCCCCAATGTCTGACTTTCCTCCAATGTCTGACTTTCCCCACAATGTCCGACTTTCCCCACAATGTCCGACTTTCCCCCCCAATGTCTGTCTTTCTCCCCCAATATCCGACTTACACCCAATGTCCGACTTTTCCCCCAATCTCCGACTTTCCCCCCAATGTCTGACTTCACCCCAATGTCTGACTTCCCCCCAATGTCTGACTTTCCCCCAATGTCTGACTTTCCCCCAATGTCCGACATTCCCCCCTAATGTCTGACTTCCCCCCAATGTCAGACTTTCCCCCCAATGTCCGACATACCCCCCAATGTCCGACATTCCCCCAATGTCTGTCTTTCCCCCCCAATGTCCGACTTTCCCCCCAAAGTCTGACTTCCCCCCAATGTCTGACTTTCCCCCAATCTCCGACTTTCCCCCAATGTCTGACTTTTCCCCCAATGTCTGACTTTCCCCCCAATCTCCGACTTTCCCCCAATGTCTGACTTTCACCCCAATGTCCGACTTTCCCCCCAATGTCTGACTTTCCCCCAATGTGTGTCTTTCCCCCCAATGTCCGACTTTCCCCCCAATGTCCGACTTTTCCCCAATGTCCAACTTTCCCCCCAATGTCTGTCTTTCCCCCAATGTCTGACTTTCCCCCAATGTCCGACTTTCCCCACAATGTCCGACTTTCCCCCCCAATGTCTGTCTTTCTCCCCCAGTATCCGACTTTCACCCAATGTCCGACTTTTCCCCCAATCTCCGACGTTCCCCCCAATGTCTGACTTACCCCCAATGTCTGACTTTCCCCCAATGTCTGACTTTCCCACAATGTCCGACAATCCCCCCTAATGTCTGACTTCCCCCCAATGTCTGACTTTCCCCCCAATGTCCGACATTCCCCCCAATGTCCGACATTCCCCCTAATGTCTGACTTCCCCCCTAATGTCCGACTTTCCCCCAATGTGTTACTTTTCCCAAATGTCCGACTTTGCCCCAATGTCCGACTTTCCCCCCCCAATGTCTGACTTTCCCCCCAATGTCCGAGATCCCCCTCTAATGTCTGACTTCCCTCCAATGTCCGATTTTCCACCCAATGTCCGACTTTCCCCCCAAAGTGTGAGTTTCCCCCCAATGTCCGACTTTCCCCACAATGTCCGACTTTCCCCACAATGTCCGACTTTCCCCCCCAATGTCTGTCTTTCTCCCCCAATATCCGACTTACACCCAATGTCCGACTTTTCCCCCAATCTCCGACATTCCCCCAATGTCTGACTTCACCCCAATGTCTGACTTTCCACCAATGTCTGACTTTCCCCCAATGTCCGACATTCCCCCCTAATGTCTGACTTCCCCCCAATGTCTGACTTTCCCCCCAATGTCCGACATTCCCCCCAATGTCCGACATTCCCCCTAATGTCTGACTTCCCCCCTAATGTCCGACTTTCCCCCAATGTGTTACTTTCCCCAAATGTCCGACTTTGCCCCAATGTCCGACTTTCCCCCCCAATGTCCGACTTTCCCCCCAATGTCCGACTTATCCCCCAAAGTCTGTCTTTCCCCCCAATGTCTGACTTTCCCCCAATGTCCGACTTTCCCCACAATGTCCGACTTTCCCCACAATGTCCGACTTTCCCCCCCAATGTCTGTCTTTCTCCCCCAATATCCGACTTTCACCCAATGTCCGTCTTTTCCCCCAATCTCCGACTCTCCCCCCAATGTCTGACTTTCCCCTAATGTCTGACTTCCCCCCTAATGTCCGACTTTCCCCCCCAATGTCCGACATTCCCCCCAATGTCCGACATTCTCCCTAATGTCTGACTTCCCCCCTAATGTCCGACTTTCCCCCCAATGTCCGACTTTTCCCCCAACCTCCGACTTCCCCCCAATGTCCGACTTTCCCCCAATGTCTGTCTTTCCCCCCCAATGTCCGACTTTCCCCCCAAAGTCTGACTTCCCCCCCAATGTCTGACTTTCCCCCAATCTCCGACTTTCCCCCAATGTCTGACTTTTCCCCCAATGTCTGACTTTCCCCCCAATCTCCGACTTTCCCCCAATGTCTGACTTTCACCCCAATGTCCGACTTTCCCCCCAATGTCTGACTTTCCCCCAATGTGTGTCTTTCCCCCCAATGTCCGACTTTCCCCCCAATGTCCGACTTTTCCCCAATGTCCAACTTTCCCCCCAATGTCTGTCTTTCCCCCAATGTCTGACTTTCCCCCAATGTCCGACTTTCCCCACAATGTCCGACTTTCCCCCCCAATGTCTGTCTTTCTCCCCCAGTATCCGACTTTCACCCAATGTCCGACTTTTCCCCCAATCTCCGACTTTCCCCCCAATGTCTGACTTCCCCCCAATGTCTGACTTTCCCCCAATGTCTGACTTTCCCCCAATGTCCGACATTCCCCCCTAATGTCTGACTGCCCCCCAATGTCTGACTTTCCCCCCAATGTCCGACATTCCCCCCAATGTCCGACATTCCCCCTAATGTCTGACATCCCCCCTGATGTCCGACTTTCCCCCAATGTGTTACTTTTCCCAAATGTCCGACTTTGCCCCAATGTCCGACTTTCCCCCCCAATGTCTGACTTTCCCCCCAATGTCCGAGATCCCCCTCTAATGTCTGACTTCCCCCCAATGTCCGACTTTCCCCCAATGTCAGACTTTCCCCCCAAAGTGTGACTTTCCCCCCAATGTCTGACTTTCCTCCAATGTCTGACTTTCCCCACAGTGTCCGACTTTCCCCACAATGTCCGACTTTCCCCCCCAATGTCTGTCTTTCTCCCCCAATATCCGACTTACACCCAATGTCCGACTTTTCCCCCAATCTCCGACTTTCCCCCCAATGTCTGACTTCACCCCAATGTCTGACTTTCCCCCAATGTCTGACTTTCCCCCAATGTCCGACATTCCCCCCTAATGTCTGACTTCCCCCCAATGTCAGACTTTCCCCCCAATGTCCGACATACCCCCCAATGTCCGACATTCCCCCAATGTCTGTCTTTCCCCCCCAATGTCCGACTTTCCCCCCAAAGTCTGACTTCCCCCCAATGTCTGACTTTCCCCCAATCTCCGACTTTCCCCCAATGTCTGACTTTTCCCCCAATGTCTGACTTTCCCCCCAATCTCCGACTTTCCCCCAATGTCTGACTTTCACCCCAATGTCCGACTTTCCCCCCAATGTCTGACTTTCCCCCAATGTGTGTCTTTCCCCCCAATGTCCGACTTTCCCCCCAATGTCCGACTTTTCCCCAATGTCCAACTTTCCCCCCAATGTCTGTCTTTCCCCCAATGTCTGACTTTCCCCCAATGTCCGACTTTCCCCACAATGTCCGACTTTCCCCCCCAATGTCTGTCTTTCTCCCCCAGTATCCGACTTTCACCCAATGTCCGACTTTTCCCCCAATCTCCGACGTTCCCCCCAATGTCTGACTTACCCCCAATGTCTGACTTTCCCCCAATGTCTGACTTTCCCACAATGTCCGACAATCCCCCCTAATGTCTGACTTCCCCCCAATGTCTGACTTTCCCCCCAATGTCCGACATTCCCCCCAATGTCCGACATTCCCCCTAATGTCTGACTTCCCCCCTAATGTCCGACTTTCCCCCAATGTGTTACTTTTCCCAAATGTCCGACTTTGCCCCAATGTCCGACTTTCCCCCCCCAATGTCTGACTTTCCCCCCAATGTCCGAGATCCCCCTCTAATGTCTGACTTCCCTCCAATGTCCGATTTTCCACCCAATGTCCGACTTTCCCCATAAAGTGTGAGTTTCCCCCCAATGTCCGAATTTCCCCACAATGTCCGACTTTCCCCACAATGTCCGACTTTCCCCCCCAATGTCTGTCTTTCTCCCCCAATATCCGACTTACACCCAATGTCCGACTTTTCCCCCAATCTCCGACATTCCCCCAATGTCTGACTTCACCCCAATGTCTGACTTTCCACCAATGTCTGACTTTCCCCCAATGTCCGACATTCCCCCCTAATGTCTGACTTCCCCCCAATGTCTGACTTTCCCCCCAATGTCCGACATTCCCCCCAATGTCCGACATTCCCCCTAATGTCTGACTTCCCCCCTAATGTCCGACTTTCCCCCAATGTGTTACTTTCCCCAAATGTCCGACTTTGCCCCAATGTCCGACTTTCCCCCCCAATGTCCGACTTTCCCCCCAATGTCCGACTTATCCCCCAAAGTCTGTCTTTCCCCCCAATGTCTGACTTTCCCCCAATGTCCGACTTTCCCCACAATGTCCGACTTTCCCCACAATGTCCGACTTTCCCCCCCAATGTCTGTCTTTCTCCCCCAATATCCGACTTTCACCCAATGTCCGTCTTTTCCCCCAATCTCCGACTCTCCCCCCAATGTCTGACTTTCCCCTAATGTCTGACTTCCCCCCTAATGTCCGACTTTCCCCCCCAATGTCCGACATTCCCCCCAATGTCCGACATTCTCCCTAATGTCTGACTTCCCCCCTAATGTCCGACTTTCCCCCCAATGTCCGACTTTTCCCCCAACCTCCGACTTCCCCCCAATGTCCGACTTTCCCCCAATGTCTGTCTTTCCCCCCCAATGTCCGACTTTCCCCCCAAAGTCTGACTTCCCCCCCAATGTCTGACTTTCCCCCAATCTCCGACTTTCCCCCAATGTCTGACTTTTCCCCCAATGTCTGACTTTCCCCCCAATCTCCGACTTTCCCCCAATGTCTGACTTTCACCCCAATGTCCGACTTTCCCCCAATGTCTGACTTTCCCCCAATGTGTGTCTTTCCCCCCAATGTCCGACTTTCCCCCTAATGTCCGACTTTTCCCCAATGTCCAACTTTCCCCCCAATGTCTGACTTTCCCCCAATGTCCGACTTTCCCAACAATGTCCGACTTTCCCCCCCAATGTCTGTCTTTCTCCCCCAGTATACGACTTTCACCCAATGTCCGACTTTTCCCCCAATCTCCGACTTTCCCCCCAATGTCTGACTTCCCCCCAATGTCTGACTTTCCCCCAATGTCTGACTTTCCCCCAATGTCCGACATTCCCCCCTAATGTCTGACTTCCCCCCAATGTCTGACTTTCCCCCCAATGTCCGACATTCCCCCCAATGTCCGACATTCCCCATAATGTCTGACTTCCCCCCTAATGTCCGACTTTCCCCCAATGTGTTACTTTTCCCAAATGTCCGACTTTGCCCCAATGTCCGACTTTCCCCCCCAATGTCTGACTTTCCCCCCAATGTCCGAGATCCCCCTCTAATGTCTGGCTTCCCCCCAATGTCCGACTTTCCCCCAATGTCCGACTTTCCCCCCAAAGTGTGACTTTCCCCCCAATGTCTGACTTTCCTCCAATGTCTGACCTTCCCCACAATGTCCGACTTTCCCCACAATGTCCGACTTTCCCCCCCAATGTCTGCCTTTCTCCCCCAATATCCGACTTACACCCAATGTCCGACTTTTCCCCCAATCTCCGACTTTCCCCCCAATGTCCGAGATCCCCCTCTAATGTCTGACTTCCCCCCAATGTCCGATTTTCCACCCAATGTCCGACTTTCCCCCCAAAGTGTGAGTTTCCGCCCAATGTCCGACTTTCCCCACAATGCCCGACTTTCCCCACAATGTCCGACTTTCCCGCCCAATGTCTGTCTTTCTCCCCCAATATCCGACTTACACCCAATGTCCGACTTTTCCCCCAATCTCCGACTTTCCCCCCAATGTCTGACTTCACCCCAATGTCTGACTTTCCCCCAATGTCTGACTTTCCCCCAATGTCCGACATTCCCCCCTAATGTCTGACTTCCCCCCAATGTCTGACTTTCCCCCCAATGTCCGACATTCCCCCCAATGTCCGACATTCCCCCTAATGTCTGACTTCCCCCCTAATGTCCGACTTTCCCCCAATGTGTTACTTTCCCCAAATGTCCGACTTTGCCCCAATGTCCGACTTTCCCCCCAATGTCCGACTTTCCCCCCAATGTCCGACTTATTCCCCAAAGTCTGTCTTTCCCCCCAATGTCTGACTTTCCCCCAATGTCCGACTTTCCCCACAATGTCCGACTTTCCCCACAATGTCCGACTTTCCCCCCCAATGTCTGTCTTTCTCCCCCAATATCCGACTTTCACCCAATGTCCGACTTTTCCCCCAATCTCCGACTCTCCCCCCAATGTCTGACTTCCCCCCAATGTCTGACTTTCCCCTAATGTCTGACTTCCCCCTAATGTCCGACTTTCCCCCCCAATGTCTGACTTTCCCCCAATGTCTAACTTTCCCCCCAATGTCCGACATTCCCCCCAATGTCCGACATTCCCCCTAATGTCTGACTTCCCCCCTAATGCCCGACTTTCCCCCCCAATGTCCGACTTTCCCGCCAATGTCCGACTTTCCCCCCAAAGTGTGACTTTCCCCCCAATGACCGACTTTCCCCCATGTCTGACTTTCCCCCCAATGTCCGACTTTCCCCCCAATGTATGACTTTCCCCCCAATTTCCGACTTTTCCCCAATGTCCGACTTTCCGCCAATGTCTGACTTAACCCCCAATGTCCGACTTTCACCCAAAATCCGACTATCCCCCCCAATGTCTGACTTTCCCCCCAATGGCCGACATTCCCCCCAAATGTCTGACTTCCCCCCAATGTTCGACTTTCCCCCCAATGTCCGACTTTTCTCCCAATCTCCGACTTTCCCCCCAATGTCTGACTTCCCCCCAATGTCTGACTTTCCCCTAATGTCTGACTTTCCCCCAATGTCCGACATTCCCCCCTAATGTCTGACTTCCCCCGAATGTCTGACTTCCCCCCTAATATCCGACTTTCCCCCCCAATGTCTGACTTTCCCCCAATGTCTGACTTTCCCCCCAATGTCCGACATTCCCCCCAATGTCCGACATTCCCCCTAATGTCTGACTTCCCCCCTAATGTCCGACTTTCCCCCAATGTGTTACTTTCCCCAAATGTCCGACTTTCCCCCAATGTCCGACATTCCCCCCTAATGTCTGACTTCCCCCGAATGTCTGACTTCCCCCCTAATATCCGACTTTCCCCCCCAATGTCCGACTTTCCCCCAATGTCCGACTTTACTCCCAATGTCCGACATTACCCCCAATGTCGGACTTTCCCCCCAATGTCTGACTTTCCCCCCAATGTCTGACTTTCCCCCAATGTCCGACTTTCCCCACAATGTCTGACTTTCCCCCCAATGTCCGACTTTACTCCCAATGTCCGACTTTACCCCCAATGTCTGACTTTTCCCCCAATGTCTGACTTTCCCCCCAATGTCTGACTTTCCCCCAATGTCGGACTTTCCCCACAATGTCTGACTTTGCCCCCAATGTTCGACTTTACTCCCAATGTCCGACTTTGCCCCCAATGTCTGACTTTCCCCCCAATGTCTGACTTTCCCCCCAATGTCTGACTTTCCCCCCAATCTCCGACTTTCCCCCAATGTCTGACTTTCACCCCAATGTCCGACTTTCCCCCCAATGTCTGACTTTCCCCCAATGTGTGTCTTTCCCCCCAATGTCCGACTTTCCCCCCAATGTCCGACTTTTCCCCAATGTCCAACTTTCCCCCCAATGTCTGTCTTTCCCCCAATGTCTGACTTTCCCCCAATGTCCGACTTTCCCCACAATGTCCGACTTTCCCCCCCAATGTCTGTCTTTCTCCCCCAGTATCCGACTTTCACCCAATGTCCGACTTTTCCCCCAATCTCCGACGTTCCCCCCAATGTCTGACTTACCCCCAATGTCTGACTTTCCCCCAATGTCTGACTTTCCCACAATGTCCGACAATCCCCCCTAATGTCTGACTTCCCCCCAATGTCTGACTTTCCCCCCAATGTCCGACATTCCCCCCAATGTCCGACATTCCCCCTAATGTCTGACTTCCCCCCTAATGTCCGACTTTCCCCCAATGTGTTACTTTTCCCAAATGTCCGACTTTGCCCCAATGTCCGACTTTCCCCCCCCAATGTCTGACTTTCCCCCCAATGTCCGAGATCCCCCTCTAATGTCTGACTTCCCTCCAATGTCCGATTTTCCACCCAATGTCCGACTTTCCCCCCAAAGTGTGAGTTTCCCCCCAATGTCCGACTTTCCCCACAATGTCCGACTTTCCCCACAATGTCCGACTTTCCCCCCCAATGTCTGTCTTTCTCCCCCAATATCCGACTTACACCCAATGTCCGACTTTTCCCCCAATCTCCGACATTCCCCCAATGTCTGACTTCACCCCAATGTCTGACTTTCCACCAATGTCTGACTTTCCCCCAATGTCCGACATTCCCCCCTAATGTCTGACTTCCCCCCAATGTCTGACTTTCCCCCCAATGTCCGACATTCCCCCCAATGTCCGACATTCCCCCTAATGTCTGACTTCCCCCCTAATGTCCGACTTTCCCCCAATGTGTTACTTTCCCCAAATGTCCGACTTTGCCCCAATGTCCGACTTTCCCCCCCAATGTCCGACTTTCCCCCCAATGTCCGACTTATCCCCCAAAGTCTGTCTTTCCCCCCAATGTCTGACTTTCCCCCAATGTCCGACTTTCCCCACAATGTCCGACTTTCCCCACAATGTCCGACTTTCCCCCCCAATGTCTGTCTTTCTCCCCCAATATCCGACTTTCACCCAATGTCCGTCTTTTCCCCCAATCTCCGACTCTCCCCCCAATGTCTGACTTTCCCCTAATGTCTGACTTCCCCCCTAATGTCCGACTTTCCCCCCCAATGTCCGACATTCCCCCCAATGTCCGACATTCTCCCTAATGTCTGACTTCCCCCCTAATGTCCGACTTTCCCCCCAATGTCCGACTTTTCCCCCAACCTCCGACTTCCCCCCAATGTCCGACTTTCCCCCAATGTCTGTCTTTCCCCCCCAATGTCCGACTTTCCCCCCAAAGTCTGACTTCCCCCCCAATGTCTGACTTTCCCCCAATCTCCGACTTTCCCCCAATGTCTGACTTTTCCCCCAATGTCTGACTTTCCCCCCAATCTCCGACTTTCCCCCAATGTCTGACTTTCACCCCAATGTCCGACTTTCCCCCAATGTCTGACTTTCCCCCAATGTGTGTCTTTCCCCCCAATGTCCGACTTTCCCCCTAATGTCCGACTTTTCCCCAATGTCCAACTTTCCCCCCAATGTCTGACTTTCCCCCAATGTCCGACTTTCCCAACAATGTCCGACTTTCCCCCCCAATGTCTGTCTTTCTCCCCCAGTATACGACTTTCACCCAATGTCCGACTTTTCCCCCAATCTCCGACTTTCCCCCCAATGTCTGACTTCCCCCCAATGTCTGACTTTCCCCCAATGTCTGACTTTCCCCCAATGTCCGACATTCCCCCCTAATGTCTGACTTCCCCCCAATGTCTGACTTTCCCCCCAATGTCCGACATTCCCCCCAATGTCCGACATTCCCCATAATGTCTGACTTCCCCCCTAATGTCCGACTTTCCCCCAATGTGTTACTTTTCCCAAATGTCCGACTTTGCCCCAATGTCCGACTTTCCCCCCCAATGTCTGACTTTCCCCCCAATGTCCGAGATCCCCCTCTAATGTCTGGCTTCCCCCCAATGTCCGACTTTCCCCCAATGTCCGACTTTCCCCCCAAAGTGTGACTTTCCCCCCAATGTCTGACTTTCCTCCAATGTCTGACCTTCCCCACAATGTCCGACTTTCCCCACAATGTCCGACTTTCCCCCCCAATGTCTGCCTTTCTCCCCCAATATCCGACTTACACCCAATGTCCGACTTTTCCCCCAATCTCCGACTTTCCCCCCAATGTCCGAGATCCCCCTCTAATGTCTGACTTCCCCCCAATGTCCGATTTTCCACCCAATGTCCGACTTTCCCCCCAAAGTGTGAGTTTCCGCCCAATGTCCGACTTTCCCCACAATGCCCGACTTTCCCCACAATGTCCGACTTTCCCGCCCAATGTCTGTCTTTCTCCCCCAATATCCGACTTACACCCAATGTCCGACTTTTCCCCCAATCTCCGACTTTCCCCCCAATGTCTGACTTCACCCCAATGTCTGACTTTCCCCCAATGTCTGACTTTCCCCCAATGTCCGACATTCCCCCCTAATGTCTGACTTCCCCCCAATGTCTGACTTTCCCCCCAATGTCCGACATTCCCCCCAATGTCCGACATTCCCCCTAATGTCTGACTTCCCCCCTAATGTCCGACTTTCCCCCAATGTGTTACTTTCCCCAAATGTCCGACTTTGCCCCAATGTCCGACTTTCCCCCCAATGTCCGACTTTCCCCCCAATGTCCGACTTATTCCCCAAAGTCTGTCTTTCCCCCCAATGTCTGACTTTCCCCCAATGTCCGACTTTCCCCACAATGTCCGACTTTCCCCACAATGTCCGACTTTCCCCCCCAATGTCTGTCTTTCTCCCCCAATATCCGACTTTCACCCAATGTCCGACTTTTCCCCCAATCTCCGACTCTCCCCCCAATGTCTGACTTCCCCCCAATGTCTGACTTTCCCCTAATGTCTGACTTCCCCCTAATGTCCGACTTTCCCCCCCAATGTCTGACTTTCCCCCAATGTCTAACTTTCCCCCCAATGTCCGACATTCCCCCCAATGTCCGACATTCCCCCTAATGTCTGACTTCCCCCCTAATGCCCGACTTTCCCCCCCAATGTCCGACTTTCCCGCCAATGTCCGACTTTCCCCCCAAAGTGTGACTTTCCCCCCAATGACCGACTTTCCCCCATGTCTGACTTTCCCCCCAATGTCCGACTTTCCCCCCAATGTATGACTTTCCCCCCAATTTCCGACTTTTCCCCAATGTCCGACTTTCCCCCAATGTCCGACATTCCCCCCTAATGTCTGACTTCCCCCCAATGTCTGACTTTCCCCCCAATGTCCGACATTCCCCCCAATGTCCGACATTCCCCATAATGTCTGACTTCCCCCCTAATGTCCGACTTTCCCCCAATGTGTTACTTTTCCCAAATGTCCGACTTTGCCCCAATGTCCGACTTTCCCCCCCAATGTCTGACTTTCCCCCCAATGTCCGAGATCCCCCTCTAATGTCTGGCTTCCCCCCAATGTCCGACTTTCCCCCAATGTCCGACTTTCCCCCCAAAGTGTGACTTTCCCCCCAATGTCTGACTTTCCTCCAATGTCTGACCTTCCCCACAATGTCCGACTTTCCCCACAATGTCCGACTTTCCCCCCCAATGTCTGCCTTTCTCCCCCAATATCCGACTTACACCCAATGTCCGACTTTTCCCCCAATCTCCGACTTTCCCCCCAATGTCTGACTTCACCCCAATGTCTGACTTTCCCCCAATGTCTGACTTTCCCCCAATGTCCGACATTCCCTCCTAATGTCTGACTTCCCCCCAATGTCTGACTTTCCCCCCAATGTCCGACATTCCCCCCAATGTCCGACATTCCCCCTAATGTCTGACTTCCCCCCTAATGTCCGACTTTCCCCCAATGTGTTACTTTCCCCAAATGTCCGACTTTGCCCCAATGTCCGACTTTCCCCCCAATGTCCGACTTTCCCCCCAATGTCCGACTTATTCCCCAAAGTCTGTCTTTCCCCCCAATGTCTGACTTTCCCCCAATGTCCGACTTTCCCCACAATGTCCGACTTTCCCCACAATGTCCGACTTTCCCCCCCAATGTCTGTCTTTCTCCCCCAATATCCGACTTTCACCCAATGTCCGACTTTTCCCCCAATCTCCGACTCTCCCCCCAATGTCTGACTTCCCCCCAATGTCTGACTTTCCCCTAATGTCTGACTTCCCCCTAATGTCCGACTTTCCCCCCCAATGTCTGACTTTCCCCCAATGTCTAACTTTCCCCCCAATGTCCGACATTCCCCCCAATGTCCGACATTCCCCCTAATGTCTGACTTCCCCCCTAATGCCCGACTTTCCCCCCCAATGTCCGACTTTCCCGCCAATGTCCGACTTTCCCCCCAAAGTGTGACTTTCCCCCCAATGACCGACTTTCCCCCATGTCTGACTTTCCCCCCAATGTCCGACTTTCCCCCCAATGTATGACTTTCCCCCCAATTTCCGACTTTTCCCCAATGTCCGACTTTCCGCCAATGTCTGACTTAACCCCCAATGTCCGACTTTCACCCAAAATCCGACTATCCCCCCCAATGTCTGACTTTCCCCCCAATGGCCGACATTCCCCCCAAATGTCTGACTTCCCCCCAATGTTCGACTTTCCCCCCAATGTCCGACTTTTCTCCCAATCTCCGACTTTCCCCCCAATGTCTGACTTCCCCCCAATGTCTGACTTTCCCCTAATGTCTGACTTTCCCCCAATGTCCGACATTCCCCCCTAATGTCTGACTTCCCCCGAATGTCTGACTTCCCCCCTAATATCCGACTTTCCCCCCCAATGTCTGACTTTCCCCCAATGTCTGACTTTCCCCCCAATGTCCGACATTCCCCCCAATGTCCGACATTCCCCCTAATGTCTGACTTCCCCCCTAATGTCCGACTTTCCCCCAATGTGTTACTTTCCCCAAATGTCCGACTTTCCCCCAATGTCCGACATTCCCCCCTAATGTCTGACTTCCCCCGAATGTCTGACTTCCCCCCTAATATCCGACTTTCCCCCCCAATGTCCGACTTTCCCCCAATGTCCGACTTTACTCCCAATGTCCGACATTACCCCCAATGTCGGACTTTCCCCCCAATGTCTGACTTTCCCCCCAATGTCTGACTTTCCCCCAATGTCCGACTTTCCCCACAATGTCTGACTTTCCCCCCAATGTCCGACTTTACTCCCAATGTCCGACTTTACCCCCAATGTCTGACTTTTCCCCCAATGTCTGACTTTCCCCCCAATGTCTGACTTTCCCCCAATGTCGGACTTTCCCCACAATGTCTGACTTTGCCCCCAATGTTCGACTTTACTCCCAATGTCCGACTTTACCCCCAATGTCTGACTTTCCCCCCAATGTCTGACTTTCCCCCCAATGTCTGACTTTCCCCCCAATCTCCGACTTTCCCCCAATGTCTGACTTTCACCCCAATGTCTGACTTTCCCCCCAATTTCCTACTTTCCCCCAATATCCGACTTTCCCCCCAATGTCCGACTTTTCCCCCAATGTCTGACTTTCCCCCCAATGTCCGACTTTCTCGCCCAATGTCCGACTTTCTCCCCCAATTTCCGAATTTCCCTCCAATGTCTGTCTTTCCCCCCAATTTCCGACATACCCCCCAATGTCCGACATTCCCCCCCAATGTGCGACATTCCCCTCCAATGTCTGACTTTCCCCCCAATGTCTGACGTTCCCCCCAATGTCCGACATTCCCCCCCAATGTCTTAGATTCCCCCCAATGTCCGACTTTTCCCCCAATGTCTGACTTTCCCCCCAAATAACGACATTACCCCCAATGACCGACATGCCCCCTAAATGTCCGACTTTCCCCCCAATGTCTGACTTTCCCCCCAATGTCTGACTTTCCCCCCAATGTCTGACTTTCCCCCCAATCTCCGACTTTCCCCCAATGTCTGACTTTCACCCCAATGTCTGACTTTCCCCCCAATTTCCGACTTTCCCCCAATATCCGACTTTCCCCCCAATGTCCGACTTTTCCCCCAATGTCTGACTTTCCCCCCAATGTCCGACTTTCTCGCCCAATGTCCGACTTTCTCCCCCAATTTCCGAATTTCCCTCCAATGTCTGTCTTTCCCCCCAATTTCCGACATACCCCCCAATGTCCGACATTCCCCCCCAATGTGCGACATTCCCCTCCAATGTCCGACTTTCCCCACAATGTCCGACTTTCCCCACAATGTCCGACTTTCCCCCCCAATGTCTGTCTTTCTCCCCCAATATCCGACTTTCACCCAATGTCCGACTTTTCCCCCAATCTCCGACTCTCCCCCCAATGTCTGACTTCCCCCCAATGTCTGACTTTCCCCTAATGTCTGACTTCCCCCTAATGTCCGACTTCCCCCTAATGTCCGACTTTCCCCCCCAATGTCTGACTTTCCCCCAATGTCTAACTTTCCCCCCAATGTCCGACATTCCCCCCAATGTCCGACATCCCCCCTAATGTCTGACTTCCCCCCTAATGTCCGACTTTCCCCCCCAATGTCCGACTTTCCCGCCAATGTCCGACTTTCCCCCCAAAGTGTGACTTTCCCCCCAATGACCGACTTTCCCCCATGTCTGACTTTCCCCCCAATGTCCGACTTTCCCCCCAATGTATGACTTTCCCCCCAATTTCCGACTTTTCCCCAATGTCCGACTTTCCGCCAATGTCTGACTTTACCCCCAATGTCCGACTTTCACCCAAAATCCGACTTTCCCCCCCAATGTCTGACTTTCCCCCCAATGGCCGACATTCCCCCCAAATGTCTGACTTCCCCCCAATGTTCGACTTTCCCCCCAATGTCCGACTTTCCCCCCAATGTCTGTCTTTCCCCCCAATGTCTGACTTTCCCCCAATGTCCGGCTTTCCCACAATGTCCGACTTTCCCCACAATGTCCGACTTTCCCCCCAATGTCTGACTTCCCCCCAATGTCTGACTTTCCCCTAATGTCTGACTTTCCCCCAATGTCCGACATTCCCCCCTAATGTCTGACTTCCCCCGAATGTCTGACTTCCCCCCTAATATCCGACTTTCCCCCCCAATGTCTGACTTTCCCCCAATGTCTGACTTTCCCCCCAATGTCCGACATTCCCCCCAATGTCCGACATTCCCCCTAATGTCTGACTTCCCCCCTAATGTCCGACTTTCCCCCAATGTGTTACTTTCCCCAAATGTCCGACTTTCCCCCAATGTCCGACTTTCCCCCAATGTCCGACTTTCCCCCAATGTCCTACTTTACTCCCAATGTCCGACATTACCCCCAATGTCGGACTTTCCCCCCAATGTCTGACTTTCCCCCCAATGTCTGACTTTCCCCCAATGTCCGACTTTCCCCACAATGTCTGACTTTCCCCCCAATGTCCGACTTTACTCCCAATGTCCGACTTTACCCCCAATGTCTGACTTTTCCCCCAATGTCTGACTTTCCCCCCAATGTCTGACTTTCCCCCAATGTCGGACTTTCCCCACAATGTCTGACTTTCCCCCCAATGTTCGACTTTACTCCCAATGTCCGACTTTACCCCCAATGTCTGACTTTCCCCCCAATGTCTGACTTTCCCCCCAATGTCTGAATTTCCCCCCAATCTCCGACTTTCCCCCAATGTCTGACTTTCACCCCAATGTCTGACTTTCCCCCCAATTTCCGACTTTCCCCAATATCCGACTTTCCCCCCAATGTCCGACTTTTCCCCCAATGTCTGACTTTCCCCCCAATGTCCGACTTTCTCGCCCAATGTCCGACTTTCTCCCCCAATTTCCGAATTTCCCTCCAATGTCTGTATTTCCCCCCAATTTCCGACATACCCCCCAATGTCCGACATTCCCCCCCAATGTGCGACATTCCCCTCCAATGTCTGACTTTCCCCCCAATGTCTGACGTTCCCCCCAATGTCCGACATTCCCCCCAATGTCTTAGATTCCCCCCAATGTCCGACTTTTCCCCCAATGTCTGACTTTCCCCCCAAATAACGACATTACCCCCAATGACCGACATGCCCCCTAAATGTCCGACTTTCCCCCCAATGTCTGACATTCCCGCCCAATGTCCGACATTCCCCCCCAATGTCCGACTTTCCCCCCAATGTCTGACATACCCCCCAATGTCTGGCATTCCCCCCAATGTCCGACTTTCGCCCCAATCTCCGACTTTCCCCCAATGTCCGACTTTCCCCCAATGTCCGACTTTCCCCCAATGTCCGACTTTCCCCCCAATGTCCGACTTTACTCCCAATGTCCGACTTTTTCCCCAATGTCTGACTTTCCCCCCAAATAACGACATTACCCCCAATGACCGACATACCCCCCCAATGTCCGACATTCCCCCCCAATGTGCGACATTCCCCTCCAATGTCTGACTTTCCCCCCAATGTCTGACGTTCCCCCCAATGTCCGACATTTCCCCCCAATGTCTTAGATTCCCCCCAATGTCCGACTTTTCCCCCAATGTCTGACTTTCCCCCCAAATAACGACATTACCCCCAATGACCGACATGCCCCTTAAATGTCCGACATTACCCCCAATGTCTTAGATTCCCCCCATGTCCGACTTTTCCCCCAATGTCTGACTTTCCCCCCAAATAACGACATTACCCCCAATGACCGACATACCCCCCCAATGTCCGACATTCCCCCCCAATGTGTGACATTCCCCTCCAATGTCTGACTTTCCCCCCAATATCTGACGTTCCCCTCAATGTCCGACATTCCCCCCCAATGTCTTAGATTCCCCCCAATGTCCGACTTTTCCCCCAATGTCTGACTTTCCCCCCAAATAACAACATTACCCCCAATGACCGACATGGCCCCTAAATGTCCGACATTACCCCCCAATGTCCGACATTCCCCCCCAATGTCCGACTTTCCCCCCCAATGTCTGACTTTCCCCCCAATGTCCGACATACCCCCCAATGTCCGGCATTCCCCCTAATGTCCGACTTTCGCCCCAATCTCCGACTTTCCCCCAATGTCCGACTTTCCCCCAATGTCCGACTTTCCCCCAATGTCCGACTTTCCCCCAATGTCCGACTTTACTCCCAATGTCCGACATTACCCCCAATGTCGGACTTTCCCCCAATGTCTGACTTTCCCCCCAATGTCTGACTTTCCCCCAATGTCCGACTTTCCCCACAATGTCTGACTTTCCCCCCAATGTCCGACTTTACTCCCAATGTCCGACTTTACCCCCAATGTCTGACTTTTCCCCCAATGTCTGACTTTCCCCCCAATGTCTGACTTTCCCCCAATGTCGGACTTTCCCCACAATGTCTGACTTTCCCCCCAATGTTCGACTTTACTCCCAATGTCCGACTTTACCCCCAATGTCTGACTTTCCCCCCAATGTCTGACTTTCCCCCCAATCTCCGACTTTCCCCCAATGTCTGACTTTCACTCCAATGTCTGACTTTCCCCCCAATGTCCGACTTTCCCCCAATATCCGACTTTCCCCCCAATGTCCGACTTTTCCCCCAATGTCTGACTTTCCCCCCAATGTCCGACTTTCTCGCCCAATGTCCGACTTTCTCCCCCAATGTCCGACTTTCCCCCCAATTTCCGAATTTCCCTCCAATGTGTGTCTTTCCCCCCAATTTCCGACATACCCCCCAATGTCCGACATTCCCCCCCAATGTGCGACATTCCCCTCCAATGTCTGACTTTCCCCCCAATGTCTGACATTCCCCCCAATGTCCGACATTCCCCCCCAATGTCTTAGATTCCCCCCAATGTCCGACTTTTCCCCCAATGTCTGACTTTCCCCCCCAAATAACGACATTACCCCCAATGACCGACATGCCCCCTAAATGTCCGACATTACCCCCAATGTCCGACATTCCCCCCTCAATGTCCGACTTTCCCCCCCAAAGTCTGACTTTCCCCCCAATGTCCGACATTCCCGCCCAATGTCCGACATTCCCCCCCAATGTCCGACTTTCCCCCCAATGTCTGACATACCCCCCAATGTCTGGCATTCCCCCCAATGTCCGACTTTCGCCCCAATCTCCGACTTTCCCCAATGTCCGACTTTCCCCCAATGTCCGACTTTCCCCCAATGTCCGACTTTCCCCCCAATGTCCGACTTTACTCCCAATGTCCGACTTTCCCCCCAAATAACGACATTACCCCCAATGACCGACATACCCCCCCAATGTCCGACATTCCCCCCCAATGTGCGACATTCCCCTCCAATGTCTGACTTTCCCCCAATGTCTGACGTTCCCCCCAATGTCCGACATTTCCCCCCAATGTCTTAGGTTCCCCCCAATGTCCGACTTTTCCCCCAATGTCTGACTTTCCCCCCAAATAACGACATTACCCCCAATGACCGACATGCCCCTTAAATGTCCGACATTACCCCCAATGTCTTAGATTCCCCCCAATGTCCGACTTTTCCCCCAATGTCTGACTTTCCCCCCAAATAACGACATTACCCCCAATGACCGACATACCCCCCCAATGTCCGACATGCCCCCCAATGTGCGACATTCCCCTCCAATGTCTGACTTTCCCCCCAATGTCTGACGTTCCCCTCAATGTCCGACATTCCCCCCCAATGTCTTAGATTCCCCCCAATGTCCAACTTTTCCCCCAATGTCTGACTTTCCCCCCAAATAACAACATTACCCCCAATGACCGACATGCCCCCTAAATGTCCGACATTACCCCCCAATGTCCGACATTCCCCCCCAATGTCCGACTTTCCCCCCCAATGTCTGACTTTCCCCCCAATGTCCGACATACCCCCCAATGTCCGGCATTCCCCCTAATGTCCGACTTTCGCCCCAATCTCCGACTTTCCCCCAATGTCCGACTTTCCCCCAATGTCCGACTTTCCCCCAATGTCCGACTTTCCCCCAATGTCCGACTTTACTCCCAATGTCCGACATTACCCCCAATGTCGGACTTTCCCCCCAATGTCTGACTTTCCCCCCAATGTCTGACTTTCCCCCAATGACCGACTTTCCCCACAATGTCTGACTTACCCCCCAATGTCCGACTTTACTCCCAATGTCCGACTTTACCCCCAATGTCTGCCTTTTCCCCCAATGTCTGAATTTCCCCCCAATGTCTGACTTTCCCCCAATGTCGGACTTTCCCCACAATGTCTGACTTTCCCCCCAATGTTCGACTTTACTCCCAATGTCCGACTTTACCCCCAATGTCTGACTTTCCCCCCAATGTCTGACTTTCCCCCCAATGTCTGACTTTCCCCCCAATCTCCGACTTTCCCCCAATGTCTGACTTTCACCCCAATGTCTGACTTTCCCCCCAATGTCCGACTTTCCCCCAATGTCCGACTTTCCCCCCAATGTCCGACTTTCGCCAATGTCCGACTTTCCCCCCAATGTCCGACTTTCCTCCCAATGTCCGACTTTTCCCCCAATGTCCAACTTTCCCCCAATGTCTGACTTTCCCCCCAATGTCCGACTTTCCCCCAATGTCCGACGTTCCCACAATGTCCGACTTTCCCCCAATGTATGACTTTCCCCTCCAATGTCCGACTTTCCCCCCAATGTCCGACTTTTCCCCCAATGTTCGACTTTCCCCGCAATGTCCGACTTTCCCACAATGTCCGACTTTCCCCCCAATGTCCGACTTTCCCCCCCCAATGTCTGACTTATCCCCCACAATGTCTGACTTAACCCTCCAATGTCTGACTTTCCCCCAATCTCCGATTTCCCCCAATGTCTGACTTTCCCCCCAATGTCCGAATTTCCATCCCAATGTCCGACTTTCTCCCCCAATGTCCGACTTTCCCCCAATGTCTGAATTTCCCCCCAATGTCTGACTTACCCCCCCAATGTCTGACTTTCCCCCCAATGTCTGGCTTACCCCCCAATGTCAGGCTTCACCCTCCAATGTCTGACTTACCCCCCCAATGTCTGACTTTCCCCCCAATGTCCGACTTTCCCCCCAATGTCCGACTTTCCCCCCAATCTCCGACTTCCCTCCAATGTCTGACTTTCCCCCCAATGTCTGACTTTCCACCCCAATATCTGACTTTCCCCCCAATATCTGACTTTCTCCCCCAATGTGCGACTTTCCCCCCAATGTCCGACTTTCCCCCGAATGTCTGACTTTCCCCCCAATGTCCGACTTTCCACCCCAATGTCTGACTTTCCCCCCAATGTCTGACTTTCTCCCCCAATGTCCGACTTTCTCCCCCAATGTTCGACTTTCTCCGCAATGTCCGACTTTCCCCCCATTGTCCGACTTTCCCCCCAATGCCAGTCTTTCCCCCCAATGTCTGACTTTCCCCCCAATGTTTGACTTTCCCCCCAATGTCCGACATTCCCTCCCAATGTCTTACTTTCCCCCCCAATGTCCGACATTCCCCCCCAATGTTGGAGATTCCCCCCCAATGTTAAACATTCCCTCTCAATGTCTGACTTTCCTCCCAATGTCCGACTTTCCCCCACAATGTCCGACTTTCCCCCAAATGTCCGACTTTCCCCCCAATGTCTGACTTTCCTCCCAATGTCCGACTTTCCCCCCAATGTCCGACTTTCCCCCCAATGTCTGACTTTCCTCCCAATGTCCGACTTCCCCCCCAATGTCCGACTTTCCCCCCAATGTCCGACTTTCCCCCCAATTTCTGACTTTCCCCCCAATGTCCGACTTTCCCCCAATGTCTGTTTTTCCCCCCAATGTCTGACTTTCCCCCCAATGTCCGACTTTCCCCCCATTATCCGACTTTCCCCCAATGTCCGACTTTCCCCCAATGTCTGTCTTTCCCCCCCAATGTCTGACTTTCCCCCCAATGTCTGACTTTCCCCCAATCTCGGACTTTCCCCCAATGTCTGACTTTTCCCCCAATGTCTGACTTTCCCCTCAATCTCCGACTTTCCCCCAATGTCTGACTTTCCCCCCAATGTCCGACTTTCCCCCCAATGTCTGACTTTCCCCCAATGTCCGACTTTCCCCACAATGTCCGACTTTCCCCACAATGTCCGACTTTCCCCCCCAATGTCTGTCTTTCTCCCCCAATATCCGACTTTCACCCAATGTCCGACTTTTCCCCCAATCTCCGACTTTCCCCCCAATGTCTGACTTACCCCCAATGTCTGACTTTCCCCCAATGTCTGACTTTCCCCCAATGTACGACATTCCCCCCTAATGTCTGACTTCCACCCAATGTCTTACTTTCCCCCCAATGTCCGACATTCCTCCCAATGTCCGACATTCCCCCTAATGTCTGACTTCCCCCGAATGTCCGACTTTCCCCCAATGTGTTTACTTTCCCCAAATGTCCGACTTTGCCCCAATATCCGACTTTCCCCCCTAATGTCTGACTTCCGCCCAATGTTTGACTTTCCCCCAATGTACGACTTTCCCCCCAATGTCTGACTTTCCCCCCAATGTCTGACTTTCCCCCCAATGTATGACTTTCCCCCCAATTTCCGAATCTCCCCCCAATGTCCCACTTTCCCAACAATGTCTGACTTTCCCCCCAATGTCCGACTTTACTCCCAATGTCCGACTTTCCCCCCAATGTCCGACTTTCTCGCCCAATGTCCGACTTTCCCCACAATGTCCGACTTTCCCCCCAATTTCCGAATTTCCCTCCAATGTCTGTCTTTCCCCCAATGTCCGACATACCCCCCCAATGTCCGACATTCCCCCCCATGTCTGACTTTCCCCCAATGTCCGACTTTCCCCACAATGTCTGACTTTCCCCCCAATGTCCGACTTTACTCCCAATGTCCGACTTTACGCCCAATGTCTGACTTTCCCCCCAATATCTGACTTTCCCCCCAATGTCTGACTTTCCCCCAATGTCCGACTTGCCCCACAATGTTTGACTTTCCCCCCAATGTCCGACTTTTCCCCCAATGTCTGACTTACCCCCCCAATGTCTGACTTACCCCCAATGTCCGACTTTCCCACAATGTCCGACTTTCCCCCCAATGTATGACTTTCCCCTCCAATGTCCGACTTTCCCCCCAATGTCCGACTTTCCCCCCAATGTCCGACTTTCCCCCCCCAATGTCTGTCTTTACGCCCCAATGTCTGACTTACCCCCCCAATGTCTGACTTACCCCCCACAATGTCTGACTTAACCCTCCAATGTCTGACTTTTCCCCCAATCTCCGATTTCCCCCAATGTCTGACTTTCCCCCCAATGTCCGAATTTCCATCCCAATGTCCGACTTTCTCCCCCAATGTCCGACTTTCCCCAATGTCTGAATTTCCCCCCAATGTCTGACTTACCCCCCCCAATGTCTGACTTTCCCCCCAATGTCTGGCTTACCCCCCAATGTCAGGCTTCACCCCCCAATGTTTGACTTTCCCCCCAATGTCCGACTTTCCCCCCAATGTCCGACTTTCCCCCCAATCTCCGACTTCCCTCCAATGTCTGACTTTCCCCCCAATGTCTGACTTTCCACCCCAATGTCTGACTTTCCCCCCAATATCTGACTTTCTCCCCCAATGTGCGACTTTCCCCCCAATGTCCGACATTCCCCCTAATGTCTGACTTCCCCCGAATGTCCGACTTTCCCCCAATGTGTTTACTTTCCCCAAATGTCCGACTTTGCCCCAATATCCGACTTTCCCCCCTAATGTCTGACTTCCGCCCAATGTTTGACTTTCCCCCAATGTACGACTTTCCCCCCAATGTCTGACTTTCCCCCCAATGTCTGACTTTCCCCCCAATGTCCGACTTTCCCACCAATGTATGACTTTCCCCCCAATTTCCGAATCTCCCCCCAATGTCCCACTTTCCCAACAATGTCTGACTTTCCCCCCAATGTCCGACTTTACTCCCAATGTCCGACTTTCCCCCCAATGTCCGACTTTCTCGCCCAATGTCCGACTTTCCCCACAATGTCCGACTTTCCCCCCAATTTCCGAATTTCCCTCCAATGTCTGTCTTTCCCCCAATGTCCGACATACCCCCCCAATGTCCGACATTCCCCCCCATGTCTGACTTTCCCCCAATGTCCGACTTTCCCCACAATGTCTGACTTTCCCCCCAATGTCCGACTTTACTCCCAATGTCCGACTTTACGCCCAATGTCTGACTTTCCCCCCAATATCTGACTTTCCCCCCAATGTCTGACTTTCCCCCAATGTCCGACTTGCCCCACAATGTTTGACTTTCCCCCCAATGTCCGACTTTTCCCCCAATGTCTGACTTACCCCCCCAATGTCTGACTTACCCCCAATGTCCGACTTTCCCACAATGTCCGACTTTCCCCCCAATGTATGCCTTTCCCCTCCAATGTCCGACTTTCCCCCCAATGTCCGACTTTCCCCCCAATGTCCGACTTTCCCCCCCCAATGTCTGTCTTTACGCCCCAATGTCTGACTTACCCCCCAATGTCTGACTTACCCCCCACAATGTCTGACTTAACCCTCCAATGTCTGACTTTTCCCCCAATCTCCGATTTCCCCCAATGTCTGACTTTCCCCCCAATGTCCGAATTTCCATCCCAATGTCCGACTTTCTCCCCCAATGTCCGACTTTCCCCCAATGTCTGAATTTCCCCCCAATGTCTGACTTACCCCCCCCAATGTCTGACTTTCCCCCCAATGTCTGGCTTATCCCCCAATGTCAGGCTTCACCCCCCAATGTTTGACTTTCCCCCCAATGTCCGACTTTCCCCCCAATGTCCGACTTTCCCCCCAATCTCCGACTTCCCTCCAATGTCTGACTTTCCCCCCAATGTCTGACTTTCCACCCCAATGTCTGACTTTCCCCCCAATATCTGACTTTCTCCCCCAATGTGCGACTTTCCCCCCAATGTCCGACTTTCCCCCGAATGTCTGACTTTCCCCCCAATGTCCGACTTTCCACCCCAATGTCTGACTTTTCCCCAATGTCTGACTTTCTCCCCCAATGTCCGACTTTCTCCCCCAATGTTCGACTTTCTCCGCAATGTCCGACTTTCCCCCAATGTCCGACTTTCCCCCCAATGCCAGTCTTTCTCCCCAATGTCTGACTTTCCCCCCCAATGTTTGACTTTCCCCCCAATGTCCGACATTCCCCCCCAATGTCTTACTTTCCCCCCCAATGTCCGACATTCCCCCCCAATGTTGGAGATTCCCCCCCGATGTTAAACATTCCCTCTCAATGTCTGACTTTCCTCCCAATGTCCGACTTTCCCCCACAATGTCCGACTTTCCCCCAAATGTCCGACTTTCCCCCCAATGTCTGACTTTCCTCCCAATGTCCGACTTTCCCCCCAATGTCCGACTTTCCCCCCAATGTCTGACTTTCCTCCCAATGTCCGACTTTCCCCCCAATGTCCGACTTTCCCCCCAATGTCCGACTTTCCCCCCAATGTCTGACTTTCCCCCCAATGTCCGACTTTCCCCCAATGTCTGTCTTTCCCCCCAATGTCTGACTTTCCCCCCAATGTCCGACTTTCCCCCCATTATCCGACTTTCCCCCAATGTCCGACTTTCCCCCAATGTCTGTCTTTCCCCCCCAATGTCTGACTTTCCCCCCAATGTCTGACTTTCCCCCAATCTCGGACTTTCCCCCAATGTCTGACTTTTCCCCCAATGTCTGACTTTCCCCCCAATCTCCGACTTCCCCCCAATGTCTGACTTTCCCCCCAATGTCTGACTTTCCCCCAATGTGTGTCTTTCCCCCCAATGTCCGACTTTCCCCCCAATGTCCGACTTTTGCCCAATGTCCGACTTTCCCCCCAATGTCTGTCTTTCCCCCCAATGTCTGACTTTCCCCCAATGTCCGACTTTCCCCACAATGTCCGACTTTCCCCACAATGTCCGACTTTCCCCCCCAATGTCTGTCTTTCTCCCCCAATATCCGACTTTCACCCAATGTCCGACTTTTCCCCCAATCTCCGACTTTCCCCCCAATGTCTGACTTACCCCCAATATCTGACTTTCCCCCAATGTCTGACTTTCCCCCAATGTACGACATTCCCCCCTAATGTCTGACTTCCACCCAATGTCTTACTTTCCCCCCAATGTCCGACATTCCTCCCAATGTCCGACATTCCCCCTAATGTCTGACTTCCCCCGAATGTCCGACTTTCCCCCAATGTGTTTACTTTCCCCAAATGTCCGACTTTGCCCCAATGTCCGACTTTCCCCCCCAATGTCTGACTTTCCCCCCAATGTCCGACATTCCCCCCTAATGTCTGACTTCCCCCCAATGGCCGACTTTCCCCCCAAAGTGTGACTTTCCCCCCAATGTCCGACTTTCCCCCAATGTCCGACTTTCCCCCCAATATCTGACTTTCCGCCCAATGTCCGACTTTCCGCCCAATGTTTGACTTTCCCCCAATGTACGACTTTCCCCCCAATGTCTGACTTTCCCCCCAATGTCTGACTTTCCCCCCAATGTCCGACTTTCCCACCAATGTATGACTTTCCCCCCAATTTCCGACTCACCCCCAATGTCCCACTTTCCCCACAATGTCTGACTTTCCCCCCAATGTCCGACTTTACTCCCAATGTCCGACTTTCCCCCCAATGTCCGACTTTCTCGCCCAATGTCCGACTTTCTCCCCCAATGTCCGACTTTCCCCCCAATTTCCGAATTTCCCTCCAATGTCTGTCTTTTCCCCTAATGTCCGACATACCCTCCCAATGTCCGACATTCCCCCCCATGTCTGACTTTCCCCCAATGTCCGACTTTCCCCACAATGTCTGACTTTCCCCCCAATGTCCGACTTTACTCCCAATGTCCGACTTTACGCCCAATGTCTGACTTTCCCCCCAATATCTGACTTTCCCCCCAATGTCTGACTTTCCACCCCAATGTCCAACTTTCCCCCCAATGTCTGACTTTCCCCCCAATGTCTGACTTTCCCCCCAATGACCGACTTTCCCCCAATGTCCGACTTTCCCACAATGTCCGACTTTCCCCCCAATGTATGACTTTCCCCCCCAATGTCCGACTTTCCCCCCAATGTCCGACTTTTCCCCCAATGTTCGACTTTCCCCCCAATGTCCGACTTTCCCCCAATGTCCGACTTTCCCACAATGTCCGACTTTCCCCCCAATGTCCGACTTTCCCCCCAATGTCCGACTTTCCCCCCCCAATGTCCGACTTTCCCCCACAATGTCCGACTTTCCCCCAAATGTCCGACTTTCCCCCCAATGTCTGACTTTCCTCCCAATGTCCGACTTTCCCCCCAATGTCCGACTTTCCCCCCAATGTCTGACTTTCCTCCCAATGTCCGACTTTCCCCCCAATGTCCGACTTTCCCCCCAATGTCAGACTTTCCCCCCAATGTCCGACTTTCCCCCAATGTCTGTCTTTCCCCCCAATGTCCGACTTTCCCCCAATGTCCGACTTTCCCACAATGTCCGACTTTCCCCCCAATGTCCGACTTTCCCCCCAATGTCCGACTTTCCCCCCCCAATGTCCGACTTTCCCCCACAATGTCCGACTTTCCCCCAAATGTCCGACTTTCCCCCCAATGTCTGACTTTCCTCCCAATGTCCGACTTTCCCCCCAATGTCCGACTTTCCCCCCAATGTCTGACTTTCCTCCCAATGTCCGACTTTCCCCCCAATGTCCGACTTTCCCCCCAATGTCAGACTTTCCCCCCAATGTCCGACTTTCCCCCAATGTCTGTCTTTCCCCCCAATGTCTGACTTTCCCCCCAATGTCCGACTTTCCCCCCATTATCCGACTTTCCCCCAATGTCCGACTTTCCCCCAATGTCTGTCTTTCCCCCCCAATGTCTGACTTTCCCCCCAATGTCTGACTTTCCCCCAATCTCGGACTTCCCCCCAATGTCTGACTTTTCCCCCAATGTCTGACTTTCCCCCCAATCTCCGACTTTCCCCCAATGTCTGACTTTCCCCCCAATGTCCGACTTTCCCCCCCAATGTCTGACTTTCCCCCAATGTGTGTCTTTCCCCCCAATGTCCGACTTTCCCCCCAATGTCCGACTTTTCCCCAATGTCCGACTTTCCCCCCAATGTCTGTCTTTCCACCCAATGTCTGACTTTCCCCCAATGTCCGACTTTCCCCACAATGTCCGACTTTCCCCACAATGTCCGACTTTCCCCCCCAATGTCTGTCTTTCTCCCCCAATATCCGACTTTCACCCAATGTCCGACTTTTCCCCCAATCTCCGACTTTCCCCCCAATGTCTGACTTACCCCCAATGTCTGACTTTCCCCCAATGTCCGACTTTTCCCCCAATGTCCAACTTTCCCCCCAATGTCTGACTTTCCCCCCAATGTCTGACTTTCCCCCCAATGTCCGACTTTCCCCCAATGTCCGACTTTCCCACAATGTCCGACTTTCCCCCCAATGTATGACTTCCCCCCCAATGTCCGACTTTCCCCCCAATGTCCGACTTTTCCCCCAATGTTCGACTTTCCCCCCAATGTCCGACTTTCCCCCAATGTCCGACTTTCCCACAATTTCCGACTTTCCCCCAATGTCTGACTTACCCCCCCAATGTCTGACTTACCCCCCACAATGTCTGACTTAACCCTCCAATGTCTGACTTTTCCCCCAATCTCCGATTTCCCCCAATGTCTGACATTCCCCCCAATGTCCGAATTTCCATCCCAATGTCCGACTTTCTCCCGCAATGTCTGACTTTCCCCCAATGTCTGATTTTCCCCCCAATGTCTGACTTACCTCCCCCAATGTCTGACTTTCCCCCCAATGTCTGGCTTACCCCCCAATGTCTGGCTTCACCCTCCAATGTCTGACTTACCCCCCCAATGTCTGACTTTTCCCCCAATGTCCGACTTTCCCCCCAATGTCTGACTTTCCCCCCAATGACCGACTTTCCCCCCAATGTCCGACTTTCCCCCCAATCTCCGACTTTCCCCCAATGTCTGACTTTCCACCCCAATGTCTGACTTTCCCCCCAATATCTGACTTTCTCCCCCAATGTGCGACTTTCCCCCCAATGTCCGACTTTCCCCCGAATGTCTGACTTTCCCCCCAATATCCGACTTTCCACCCCAATGTCTGACTTTCCCCCCAATGTCTGACTTTCTCCCCCAATGTCCGACTTTCTCCCCCAATGTTCGACTTTCTCCGCAATGTCCGACTTTCCCCCCAATGTCCGACTTTCCCCCCAATGCCAGTCTTTCCCCCCAATGTCTGACTTTCCCCCCCAATGTTTGACTTTCCCCCCAATGTCCGACATTCCCCCCCAATGTCTTACTTTCCCCCCCAATGTCCGACATTCCCCCCCAATGTTGGAGATTCCCCCCCAATGTTAGACATTCCCTCTTAATGTCTGACTTTCCTCCCAATGTCCGACATTCCCCCACAATGTCCGACTTTCCCCCAAATGTCCGACTTTCCCCCAATGTCTGACTTTCCTCCCAATCTCCGACTTTCCCCCCAATGTCCGACTTTGCCCCCAATGTCTGACTTTCCCCCCAATGTCCGACTTTCCCCCAATGTCTGTCTTTCCCCCCAATGTCTGACTTTCCCCCCAATGTCCGACTTTCCCCCCATTATCCGACTTTCCCCCCAATATCCGACTTTCCCCCCAACCTCCGACTTTCCCCCAATGTCCGACTTTCCCCCAGTGTCTGTCTTTCCCCCCCAATGTCTGACTTTCCCCCCAATGTCTGACTTTCCCCAATCTCCGACTTTCCCCCAATGTCTGACTTTTCCCCCAATGTCTGACTTTCCCCCCAATCTCCGACTTTCCCCCAATGTCTGACTTTCCCCCCAATGTCCGACTTTCCCCCCCAATGCCTGACTTTCCCTCAATGTGTGTCTTTCCCCCCAATATCCGACTTTCCCCCCAATGTCTGACTTTCCCCCCAATGTCCGACTTTCCCCCAATGTCTGTCTTTCCCCCCAATGTCTGACTTTCCCCCCAATGTCCGACTTTCCCCCATTATCCGACTTTCCCCCCAATGTCCGACTTTCCCCCCAACCTCCGACTTTCCCCCCAATGTCCGACATTCCCCCCTAATGTCCGACTTCCCCCCAATGTCTGACTTTCCCCCTAATGTCCGACATTCCCCCCAATGTCCGACTTTCCCCCCCAATGTCTGACTTTCCCCCAATGTGTGTCTTTCCCCCCAATGTCCGACTTTCCCCCCAATGTCCGACTTTTCCCCAATGTCCGACTTTCCCCCCAATGTCTGTCTTTCCCCCCAATGTCTGACTTTCCCCCAATGTCCGACTTTCCCCACAATGTCCGACTTTCCCCACAATGTCCGACTTTCCCCCCCAATGTCTGTCTTTCTCCCCCAATATCCGACTTTCACCCAATGTCCGACTTTTCCCCCAATCTCCGACTTTCCCCCCAATGTCTGACTTACCCCCAATGTCTGACTTTCCCCCAATGTCTGACTTTCCCCCAATGTACGACATTCCCCCCTAATGTCTGACTTCCACCCAATGTCTTACTTTCCCCCCAATGTCCGACATTCCTCCCAATGTCCGACATTCCCCCTAATGTCTGACTTCCCCCGAATGTCCGACTTTCCCCCAATGTGTTTACTTTCCCCAAATGTCTGACTTTGCCCCAATGTCCGACTTTCCCCCCCAATGTCTGACTTTCCCCCCAATGTCCGACATTCCCCCCTAATGTCTGACTTCCCCCCAATGGCCAACTTTCCCCCCAATGTCTGGCTTACCCCCAATGTCTGACTTTCCCCCAATGTCTGACTTTCCCCCAATGTACGACATTCCCCCCTAATGTCTGACTTCCACCCAATGTCTTACTTTCCCCCCAATGTCCGACATTCCCCCCAATGTTTGACTTTCCCCCAAATGTCCGACTTTCCCCCAATGTCTGACTTTCCTCCCAATCTCCGACTTTCCCCCCAATGTCCGACTTTCCCCCCAATGTCTGACTTTCCCCCCAATGTCCGACTTTCCCCCAATGTCTGTCTTTCCCCCCAATGTCTGACTTTCCCCCCAATGTCCGACTTTCCCCCCATTATCCGACTTTCCCCCCAATATCCGACTTTCCCCCCAACCTCCGACTTTCCCCCAATGTCCGACTTTCCCCCAGTGTCTTTCTTTCCCCCCCAATGTCTGACTTTCCCCCCAATGTCTGACTTTCCCCCAATCTCCGACTTTCCCCCAATGTCTGACTTTTCCCCCAATGTCTGACTTTCCCCCCAATCTCCGACTTTCCCCCAATGTCTGACTTTCCCCCCAATGTCCGACTTTCCCCCCCAATGCCTGACTTTCCCTCAATGTGTGTCTTTCCCCCCAATGTCCGACTTTCCCCACAATGTCTGACTTTCCCCCCAATGTCCGACTTTCCCCCAATGTCTGTCTTTCCCCCCAATGTCTGACTTTCACCCCAATGTCCGACTTTCCCCCCATTATCCGACTTTCCCCCCAATGTCCGACTTTCCCCCCAACCTCCGACTTTCCCCCAATGTCCGACTTTCCCCCAGTGTCTGTCTTTCCCCCCCAATGTCTGACTTTCCCCCCAATGTCTGACTTTCCCCCAATCTCCGACTTTCCCCCAATGTCTGACTTTTCCCCCAATGTCTGACTTTCCCCCCAATCTCCGACTTTCCCCCAATGTCTGACTTTCCCCCCAATGTCCGACTTCCCCCCCCAATGCCTGACTTTCCCTCAATGTGTGTCTTTCCCCCCAATGTCCGACTTTCCCCCCAATGTCTGTCTTTCCCCCCAATATCTGACTTTCCCCCAATGTCCGACTTTCCCCACAATGTCCGACTTTACCCACAATGTCCGACTTTCCCCCCCAATGTCTGTCTTTCTCCCCCAATATCCGACTTTCACCCAATGTCCGACTTTTCCCCCAATCTCCGACTTTCCCCCCAATGTCCGACATTCCCCCCTAATGTCCGACTTCCCCCCAATGTCTGACTTTCCCCCTAATGTCCGACATTCCCCCCAATGTCCGACATTCCCCCTAATGTCTGACTTCCCCCAAATGTCCTATTTTCCCCCAATGTGTTTACTTTCCCCAAATGTCCGACTTTGCCCCAATGTCCGACTTTCCCCCCCAATGTTTGACTTTCCCCCCAATGTCCGACATTCCCCCCTAATGTCTGACTTCCCCCCAATGGCCGACTTTCCCCCCAAAGTGTGACTTTCCCCCCAATGTCCGTCTTTCCCCCAATGTCCGACTTTCCCCCCAATATCTGACTTTCCGCCCAATGTCCGACTTTCCCCCCAATGTTTGACTTTCCCCCAATGTACGACTTTCCCCCCAATGTCTGACTTTCCCCCCAATGTCTGACTTTCCCCCCAATGTCCGACTTCCCCCCCAATGTATGACTTTCCCTCCAATTTCCGACTCTCCCCCCAATGTCCGACTTTCCCCACAATGTCTGACTTTCCCCCCAATGTCCGACTTTACTCCCAATGTCCGACTTTCCCCCCAATGTCCGACTTTCTCGCCCAATGTCCGACTTTCTCCCCCAATGTCCGACTTTCCCCCCAATTTCCGAATTTCCCTCCAATGTCTGTCTTTCCCCCCAATGTCCGACATATCCCCCCAATGTCCGACATTCCCCCCATGTCTGACTTTCACCCCAATGTCTGACTTTACCCCCAATGTCTGACTTTCCCCCCAATGTCCGACTTTACTCCCAATGTCCGACTTTACTCCCAATGTCTGACTTTCCCCCCAATATCTGACTTTCCCCCCAATGTCTGACTTTCCCCCAATGTCCGACTTGCCCCACAATGTCTGACTTTCCCCCCAATGTCCGACTTTTCCCCCAATGTTCGACTTTCCCCCCAATGTCCGACTTTCCCCCAATGTCCGACTTTCCCCCCAATGTTCGACTTTCCCCCCAATGTCCGACTTTACTCCCAATGTCCGACTTTTCCCCCAATGTTCGACTTTCCCCCCAATGTCCGACTTTCCCCCAATGTCCGACTTTCCCACAATGTCCGACTTTCCCCCCAATGTTTGACTTTCCCCCCCAATGTCCGACTTTCCCCCCAATGTCCGACTTTTCCCCCAATGTTCGACTTTCCCACCAATGTCCGACTTTCCCCCCCTAATGTCTGTCTTTACGCCCCAATGTCTGATTAACCCCCCCAATGTCTGACTTACCCCCCCACAATGTCTGACTTAACTCTCCAATGTCTGACTTTTCCCCCAATCTCCGATTTCCCCCAATGTCTGACTTTCCCACCAATGTCCGAATTTCCAGCCAAAGTCCGACTTTCTCCTCCAATGTCCGACATTCCCCCAATGTCTGATTTTCCCCCCAATGTCTGACTTACCCCCCCAATGTCTGGCTTACCCCCCAATGTCTGGCTTCACCGCCCAATGTCTGACTTACCCCCCCAATGTCTGACTTTTCCCCCAATGTCCGACTTTCCCCCCAATGTCTGACTTTCCCCCCAATGTCCGACTTTCCCCCCAATGTCCGACTTTCCCCCCAATCTCCGACTTCCCCCCAATGTCTGACTTTCCCCCCAATGTCTGACTTTCCACCCCAATGTCTGACTTTCCCCCCAATGTCTGACTTTCTCCCCCAATGTGCGACTTTCCCCCCAATGTCCGACTTTCCCCCTAATGTCTGACTTTCCCACCAATGTCCGACTTTCCACCCCAATGTCTGACTTTCCCCCCAATGTCTGACTTTCTCCCCCAATGTCCGACTTTCTCCCCCAATGTTCGACTTTCTCTGCAATGTCCGACTTTCCCGCCAATGTCCGACTTTCCCCCCAATGCCAGTCTTTCCCCCCAATGTCTGACTTCCCCCCCCAATATCTGACTTTCCCCCCAATGTCCGACATTCCCCCCCAATGTCTTACTTTTCCCCCCAATGTCCGACATTCCCCCCCAATGTCCGAGATTCCCCCCCAATGTTAGACATTCCCTCTCAATGTCTGACTTTCCTCCCAATGTCCGACATTCCCCCACAATGTCAGACTTTCCCCCAAATGTCCGACTTTCCCCCCAATGTCCGACTTTACTCCCAATGTCCGACTTTACCCCCAATGTCTGACTTTCCCCCCAATGTCCACTTTCCCCCCAATGTCCGACTTTCCCCCCAATGTCCGACTTTACCCCCAATGTCTGACTTTCCCCCAATGTCCGACTTTCCCCCCAATGTCTGACTTTCCCCCCAATGTCCGACTTTACTCCCAATGTCCGACTTTAACCCCAATGTCTGACTTTCCCCCCAATGTCTGACTTTCCCCCCAATGTCTGACTTTCCCCCAATGTCCGACTTTCCCCTCAATGTCTGACTTTCCCCCCAATGTCCGACTTTACTCCCAATGTCCGACTTTCCCCCCAATTTCTGACTTTCCCCCAATGTCTGACTTTTCCCCAAAGTCTGACTTTCCCCCCAATGTCTGACTTTCCCCCAATGTCTGACTTTCCCCCAATGTCTGACATTCCCCCCAATCTCCAACTTCCCCCAATGTCTGACTTTCACCCCAATGTCTGACTTTCCCCCCAATGTCCGACTTTCCCCCAATGTCCGACTTTCCCCCCAATGTCCGACTTTCCCCAATGTCCGACTTTCCCCCCAATGTCAGACTTTCCTACGAATGTCCGACATTTCCCCCAATGTCCAACTTTCCCCCCAATGTCTGACTTTCCCCCCAATGTTCGACTTTCCCCCCAATGTCCGACTTTCCCACAATGTCCGACTTTCCCCCCAATGTTTGACTTTCCCCCCCAATGTCCGACTTTCCCCCCAATGTCCGACTTTTCCCCCAATGTCTGACTTTCCGCCCCAATGTCTGACTTACCCCCCCAATGTCTGACTTACCCCCCCACAATGTCTGACTTAACCCTCCAATGTCTGACTTTTCCCCAATCTCCGATTTCCCCCAATGTCTGACTTTCCCCCCAATGTCCGAATTTCCATCCCAATGTCCGACTTTCTCCCCCAATGTCCGACTTTCCCCCCAATGTCTGGCTTACCCCCCAATGTCTGGCTTCACCCCCCATAGTCTGACTTACCCCCCCAATGTCTGACTTTTCCCCCAATGTCCGACTTTCCCCCCAATGTCCGACTTTCCCCCCAATCTCCGACTTCCCCCCAATGACTGACTTTCCCCCCAATGTCTGACTTTCTCCCCCAATGTGCGACTTTCCCCCCAATGTCCGACTTTCCCCCAATGTCTGACTTTCCCCCAATGTCTGACTTTCCCCCAATGTCCGACATTCCCCCCTAATGTCTGATTTCCCCCCAATGTCCGACTTTCCCCCAACCTCCGACTTTCCCCCAATGTCTGTCTTTCCCCCCCATAATGTCTGACTTTCCCCCCAATGTCCGACTTTCCCCCCAATGTCTGACTTTCCCCTAATCTCCGATTTTCCCCCAATGTCTGACTTTTCCCCCAATGTCTGACTTTCCCCCCAATCTCCGACTTTCCCCCAATGTCTGACTTTCCCCCCAATGTCCGACTTTCCCCCAATGTGTGTCTTTCCCCCCAATGTCCGACTTTCCCCCCAATGTCCGACTTTCCCCCTAATGTCTGACTTTCCCCCCAATGTCCGACTTTCCACCCCAATGTCTGACTTTCCCCCCAATGTCTGACTTTCTCCCCCAATGTCCGACTTTCTCCCCCATTGTCCGACTTTCTCCGCAATGTCCGACTTTCCCCCCAATGTCCGACTTTCCCCCAATGCCAGTCTTTCCCCCCAATGTCTGACTTTCCCCCCCAATGTCTGACTTTCCCCCCAATGTCTGACATTCCCCCCCAATGTCTTACTTTCCCCCCCAATGTCCGACATTCCCCCCCAATGTCCGAGATTCCCCCCCAATGTTAGACATACCCTCTCAATGTCTGACTTTCCTCCCAATGTCCGACACTCCCCCACAATGTCAGACTTTCCCCGATATGTCCGACTTTCCCCCCAATGTCCGACTTTACTCCCAATGTCCGACTTTACCCCCAATGTCGGAGATTCCCCCCAATGTCTGACTTTCCCCCCAATGTCCGACTTTCCCCCCAATGTCCGACTTTACCCCCAATGTCTGACTTTCCCCCAATGTCCGACTTTCCCCCCAATGTCTGACTTTCCCCCCAATGTCCGACTTTCCCCACAATGTCTGACTTTCCCCCCAATGTCCGACTTTACTCCCAATGTCCGACTTTCCCCCCAATGTCTGACGTTCCCCCAATGTCTGACTTTCCCCCAAAGTCTGACATTCCCCCCAATGTCTGACTTTCCCCCAATGTCTGACTTTCCCCCAATGTCTGACATTCCCCCCAATCTCCGACTTTCCCCCAATGTCAGACTTTCACCCCAATGTCTAACTTTCCCCCCAATGTCCGACTTTCCCCCAATGTCCGACTTTCCCCCCAATGTCCGACTTTCCCCAATGTCCAACTTTCCCCCCAATGTCTGACTTTCCCCCCAATGTCTGACTTTCCCCCAAAGTCTGACTTTCCCCCCAATGTCTGACTTTCCCCCAATGTCTGACTTTCCCCCAATGTCTGACATTCCCGTCAATCTCCGACTTTCCCCCAATGTCTGACTTTCACCCCAATGTCTGACTTTCCCCCCAATGTCCGACTTTCCCCCAATGTCCGACTTTCCCCCCAATGTCCGACTTTCCCTAATGTCCGACTTTCCCCCCAATGTCAGACTTTTCTACCAATGTCCGACTTTTCCCCCAATGTCCAACTTTCCCCCCAATGTCTGACTTTCCCCCCAATGTCTGACTGTCCCCCCAATGTCCGACTTTCTCCCAATGTCCGACTTTCCCACATTGTCCGACTTTCCCCCAATGTTCGACTTTCCCCCAATGTTCGACTTTCCCCCCAATGTCCGACTTTTCCCCCAATGTTCGACTTTCCCCCCAATGTCCGACTTTCCCCCCAATGTCCGACTTTTCCCCCAATGTTCGACTTTCCCCCAATGTTCGACTTTCCCCCCAATGTCCGACTTTTCCCCCAATGTACGACTTTTCCCCCAATGTTCGACTTTCCCCCCAATGTCCGACTTTCCCCCCAATGTCCGACTTTTCCCCCAATGTTCGACTTTCCCCCCAATGTCCGACTTTCCCCCAATGTCCGACTTTCCCCACAATGTCCGACTTTCCCCCAATGTCCGACTTTCCCACAATGTCCGACTTTCCCCCCAATGTTTGACTTTCCCCCCCATTATCCGACTTTCCCCCCAATGTCCGACTTTTCCCCCAATGTTCGACTTTCCTCCCAATGTCCGACTTTTCCCCCAATGTTCGACTTTCCCCCCAATGTCCGACTTTTCCCCCAATGTTCGACTTTCCCCCCAATGTCCGACTTTCCCCCAATGTCCGACTTTCCCACAATGTCCGAATTTCCCCCAAATGTTTGACTTTCCCCCCCAATGTCCGACTTTCACCCCAATGTCCGACTTTCCCCCAATGTCTGATTTCCCCCCAATGTCTGACTTACCCCCAAAAATGTCTGACTTTCCCCCCAATGTCTGGCTTACCCCCCAATGTCTGGCTTCACCCCCCAATGTCTGACTTACCCCCCAATGTCTGACTTTCCCCCCAATGTCCGACTTTCCCCCCAATGTCCGACTTTCCCCCCAATGTCCGACTTCCCCCCAATGTCTGACTTTCCCCCCAATGTCTGACTTTCTCCCCCAATGTGTGACTTTCCCCCAAATGTCCGACTTTCCCCCAATGTCTGACTTTCCCCCAATGTCTGACTTTCCCCCAATGACCGACATTCCCCCCTAATGTCTGACTTCCCCCCAATGTCTGACTTTCCCCCCAATGTCTGACTTTCTCCCCCAATGTCTGACTTTCCCCCCAATGTCCGACTTTCCACCCCAATGTCCGACATTCCCCCCTAATGTCTGACTTTCCCCCCAATGTCCGACATTCCCCCCCAATGTCTTACTTTCCCCCCAATGTCTGACATTCCCCCCCAATGTCCGAGATTGCCCCCCAATGTCCGACTTTCCCCCAATGTCTGTCTTTCCCCCCCAATGTCTGACTTTCCCCCCAATGTCCGACTTTCCCCCCATTATCCGACTTTCCCCCCAATGTCCGACTTTCCCCCAACCTCCGACTTTCCCCCAATGTCTGTCTTTCCTCCCCAATTACTGACTTTCCCCCCAATGTCCGACTTTCCCCCCAATGTCTGACTTTCCCCCAATCTCCGACTTTCCCCCAATGTCTGACTTTTCCCCAATGTCTGACTTTCCCCCCAATCTCAGACTTTCCCCCAATGTCTGACTTTCCCCCCAATGTCCGACTTTCCCCCCAATGTCTGACTTTCCCCCAATGTGTGCCTTTCCCCCCAATGTCCGACTTTCCCCCCAATGTCCGACTTTTCCCCAATGTCCGACTTGCCCCCCAATGTCTGTCTTTCCCCCCAATGTCTGACTTTCCCCCAATGTCCGACTTTCCCCACAATGTCCGACTTTCCCCACAATGTCCGACTTTCCCCCCAATGTCTGTCTTTCTCCCCCAATATCCAACTTTCACGCAATGTCCGACTTTTCCCCCAATCTCCGACTTTCCCCCCAATGTCTG
Source organism: Pristiophorus japonicus (assembly GCF_044704955.1). Classification (NCBI taxonomy): domain Eukaryota; kingdom Metazoa; phylum Chordata; class Chondrichthyes; family Pristiophoridae; genus Pristiophorus; species Pristiophorus japonicus. Next base: position 83,495,750 of record NC_091983.1, read on the forward strand.
ACTTCCCCCCAATGTCTGACTTTCCCCCAATGTCTGACTTTCCCCCAATGTCCGACATTCCCCCCTAATGTCTGACTTCCCCCCAATGTCTGACTTTCCCCCCAATGTCCGACATTCCCACCAATGTCCGACATTCCCCCTAATGTCTGACTTCCCCCCTAATGTCCGACTTACCCCAATGTGTTACTTTCCCCAAATGTCCGACTTTGCCCCAATGTCCGACTTTCCCCCCCAATGTCTGACTTTCCCCCCAATGTCCGACATTCCCCCCTAATGTCTGACTTCCCCCCAATGTCCGACTTTCCCCCCAATGTCCGACTTTCCCTCCAAAGTGTGACTTTACCCCCAATGTCTGACTTTCCCCCAATGTCCGACTTTCCCCCCAATGTCTGACTTTCCCCCCAATGTCCGACTTTACTCCCAATGTCCGACTTTAACCCCAATGTCTGACTTTCCCCCCAATGTCTGACTTTCCCCCCAATGTCTGACTTTCCCCCAATGTCCGACTTTCCCCTCAATGTCTGACTTTCCCCCCAATGTCCGACTTTACTCCCAATGTCCGACTTTCCCCCCAATTTCTGACTTTCCCCCAATGTCTGACTTTTCCCCAAAGTCTGACTTTCCCCCCAATGTCTGACTTTCCCCCAATGTCTGACTTTCCCCCAATGTCTGACATTCCCCCCAATCTCCAACTTCCCCCAATGTCTGACTTTCACCCCAATGTCTGACTTTCCCCCCAATGTCCGACTTTCCCCCAATGTCCGACTTTCCCCCCAATGTCCGACTTTCCCCAATGTCCGACTTTCCCCCCAATGTCAGACTTTCCTACGAATGTCCGACATTTCCCCCAATGTCCAACTTTCCCCCCAATGTCTGACTTTCCCCCCAATGTTCGACTTTCCCCCCAATGTCCGACTTTCCCACAATGTCCGACTTTCCCCCCAATGTTTGACTTTCCCCCCCAATGTCCGACTTTCCCCCCAATGTCCGACTTTTCCCCCAATGTCTGACTTTCCGCCCCAATGTCTGACTTACCCCCCCAATGTCTGACTTACCCCCCCACAATGTCTGACTTAACCCTCCAATGTCTGACTTTTCCCCAATCTCCGATTTCCCCCAATGTCTGACTTTCCCCCCAATGTCCGAATTTCCATCCCAATGTCCGACTTTCTCCCCCAATGTCCGACTTTCCCCCCAATGTCTGGCTTACCCCCCAATGTCTGGCTTCACCCCCCATAGTCTGACTTACCCCCCCAATGTCTGACTTTTCCCCCAATGTCCGACTTTCCCCCCAATGTCCGACTTTCCCCCCAATCTCCGACTTCCCCCCAATGACTGACTTTCCCCCCAATGTCTGACTTTCTCCCCCAATGTGCGACTTTCCCCCCAATGTCCGACTTTCCCCCAATGTCTGACTTTCCCCCAATGTCTGACTTTCCCCCAATGTCCGACATTCCCCCCTAATGTCTGATTTCCCCCCAATGTCCGACTTTCCCCCAACCTCCGACTTTCCCCCAATGTCTGTCTTTCCCCCCCATAATGTCTGACTTTCCCCCCAATGTCCGACTTTCCCCCCAATGTCTGACTTTCCCCTAATCTCCGATTTTCCCCCAATGTCTGACTTTTCCCCCAATGTCTGACTTTCCCCCCAATCTCCGACTTTCCCCCAATGTCTGACTTTCCCCCCAATGTCCGACTTTCCCCCAATGTGTGTCTTTCCCCCCAATGTCCGACTTTCCCCCCAATGTCCGACTTTCCCCCTAATGTCTGACTTTCCCCCCAATGTCCGACTTTCCACCCCAATGTCTGACTTTCCCCCCAATGTCTGACTTTCTCCCCCAATGTCCGACTTTCTCCCCCATTGTCCGACTTTCTCCGCAATGTCCGACTTTCCCCCCAATGTCCGACTTTCCCCCAATGCCAGTCTTTCCCCCCAATGTCTGACTTTCCCCCCCAATGTCTGACTTTCCCCCCAATGTCTGACATTCCCCCCCAATGTCTTACTTTCCCCCCCAATGTCCGACATTCCCCCCCAATGTCCGAGATTCCCCCCCAATGTTAGACATACCCTCTCAATGTCTGACTTTCCTCCCAATGTCCGACACTCCCCCACAATGTCAGACTTTCCCCGATATGTCCGACTTTCCCCCCAATGTCCGACTTTACTCCCAATGTCCGACTTTACCCCCAATGTCGGAGATTCCCCCCAATGTCTGACTTTCCCCCCAATGTCCGACTTTCCCCCCAATGTCCGACTTTACCCCCAATGTCTGACTTTCCCCCAATGTCCGACTTTCCCCCCAATGTCTGACTTTCCCCCCAATGTCCGACTTTCCCCACAATGTCTGACTTTCCCCCCAATGTCCGACTTTACTCCCAATGTCCGACTTTCCCCCCAATGTCTGACGTTCCCCCAATGTCTGACTTTCCCCCAAAGTCTGACATTCCCCCCAATGTCTGACTTTCCCCCAATGTCTGACTTTCCCCCAATGTCTGACATTCCCCCCAATCTCCGACTTTCCCCCAATGTCAGACTTTCACCCCAATGTCTAACTTTCCCCCCAATGTCCGACTTTCCCCCAATGTCCGACTTTCCCCCCAATGTCCGACTTTCCCCAATGTCCAACTTTCCCCCCAATGTCTGACTTTCCCCCCAATGTCTGACTTTCCCCCAAAGTCTGACTTTCCCCCCAATGTCTGACTTTCCCCCAATGTCTGACTTTCCCCCAATGTCTGACATTCCCGTCAATCTCCGACTTTCCCCCAATGTCTGACTTTCACCCCAATGTCTGACTTTCCCCCAATGTCCGACTTTCCCCCAATGTCCGACTTTCCCCCCAATGTCCGACTTTCCCTAATGTCCGACTTTCCCCCCAATGTCAGACTTTTCTACCAATGTCCGACTTTTCCCCCAATGTCCAACTTTCCCCCCAATGTCTGACTTTCCCCCCAATGTCTGACTTTCCCCCCAATGTCCGACTTTCTCCCAATGTCCGACTTTCCCACATTGTCCGACTTTCCCCCAATGTTCGACTTTCCCCCAATGTTCGACTTTCCCCCCAATGTCCGACTTTTCCCCCAATGTTCGACTTTCCCCCCAATGTCCGACTTTCCCCCCAATGTCCGACTTTTCCCCCAATGTTCGACTTTCCCCCAATGTTCGACTTTCCCCCCAATGTCCGACTTTTCCCCCAATGTACGACTTTTCCCCCAATGTTCGACTTTCCCCCCAATGTCCGACTTTCCCCCCAATGTCCGACTTTTCCCCCAATGTTCGACTTTCCCCCCAATGTCCGACTTTCCCCCAATGTCCGACTTTCCCCACAATGTCCGACTTTCCCCCAATGTCCGACTTTCCCACAATGTCCGACTTTCCCCCCAATGTTTGACTTTCCCCCCCATTATCCGACTTTCCCCCCAATGTCCGACTTTTCCCCCAATGTTCGACTTTCCTCCCAATGTCCGACTTTTCCCCCAATGTTCGACTTTCCCCCCAATGTCCGACTTTTCCCCCAATGTTCGACTTTCCCCCCAATGTCCGACTTTCCCCCAATGTCCGACTTTCCCACAATGTCCGAATTTCCCCCAAATGTTTGACTTTCCCCCCCAATGTCCGACTTTCACCCCAATGTCCGACTTTCCCCCAATGTCTGATTTCCCCCCAATGTCTGACTTACCCCCAAAAATGTCTGACTTTCCCCCCAATGTCTGGCTTACCCCCCAATGTCTGGCTTCACCCCCCAATGTCTGACTTACCCCCCAATGTCTGACTTTCCCCCCAATGTCCGACTTTCCCCCCAATGTCCGACTTTCCCCCCAATGTCCGACTTCCCCCCAATGTCTGACTTTCCCCCCAATGTCTGACTTTCTCCCCCAATGTGTGACTTTCCCCCAAATGTCCGACTTTCCCCCAATGTCTGACTTTCCCCCAATGTCTGACTTTCCCCCAATGACCGACATTCCCCCCTAATGTCTGACTTCCCCCCAATGTCTGACTTTCCCCCCAATGTCTGACTTTCTCCCCCAATGTCTGACTTTCCCCCCAATGTCCGACTTTCCACCCCAATGTCCGACATTCCCCCCTAATGTCTGACTTTCCCCCCAATGTCCGACATTCCCCCCCAATGTCTTACTTTCCCCCCAATGTCTGACATTCCCCCCCAATGTCCGAGATTGCCCCCCAATGTCCGACTTTCCCCCAATGTCTGTCTTTCCCCCCCAATGTCTGACTTTCCCCCCAATGTCCGACTTTCCCCCCATTATCCGACTTTCCCCCCAATGTCCGACTTTCCCCCAACCTCCGACTTTCCCCCAATGTCTGTCTTTCCTCCCCAATTACTGACTTTCCCCCCAATGTCCGACTTTCCCCCCAATGTCTGACTTTCCCCCAATCTCCGACTTTCCCCCAATGTCTGACTTTTCCCCAATGTCTGACTTTCCCCCCAATCTCAGACTTTCCCCCAATGTCTGACTTTCCCCCCAATGTCCGACTTTCCCCCCAATGTCTGACTTTCCCCCAATGTGTGCCTTTCCCCCCAATGTCCGACTTTCCCCCCAATGTCCGACTTTTCCCCAATGTCCGACTTGCCCCCCAATGTCTGTCTTTCCCCCCAATGTCTGACTTTCCCCCAATGTCCGACTTTCCCCACAATGTCCGACTTTCCCCACAATGTCCGACTTTCCCCCCAATGTCTGTCTTTCTCCCCAATATCCAACTTTCACGCAATGTCCGACTTTTCCCCCAATCTCCGACTTTCCCCCCAATGTCTGACTTCCCCCCAATGTCTGACTTTCCCCCAATGTCTGACTTTCCCCCAATGTCCGACATTCCCCCCTAATGTCTGACTTCCCCCCAATGTCTGACTTTCCCCCCAATGTCCGACATTCCCACCAATGTCCGACATTCCCCCTAATGTCTGACTTCCCCCCTAATGTCCGACTTACCCCAATGTGTTACTTTCCCCAAATGTCCGACTTTGCCCCAATGTCCGACTTTCCCCCCCAATGTCTGACTTTCCCCCCAATGTCCGACATTCTCCCCTAATGTCTGACTTCCCCCCAATGTCCGTCTTTCCCCCCAATGTCCGACTTTCCCCCCAAAGTGTGACTTTTCCCCCAATGTCTGACTTTCCCCCAATCTCCGACTTTCCCCCAATGTCTGACTTTTCCCCCAATGTCTGACTTTCCCCCCAATCTCAGACTTTCCCCCAATGTCTGACTTTCCCCCCAATGTCCGACTTTCCCCCCAATGTCTGACTTTCCCCCAATGTGTGCCTTTCCCCCCAATGTCCGACTTTTCCCCAATGTCCGACTTTCCCCCCAATGTCTGTCTTTCCCCCCAATGTCTGACTTTCCCCCAATGTCCGACTTTCCCCACAATGTCCGACTTTCCCCACAATGTCCGACTTTCCCCCCAATGTCCGACTTTCCCCCCCAATATCCGACTTTCACGCAATGTCCGACTTTTCCCCCAATCTCCGACTTTCCCCCCAATGTCTGACTTCCCCCCAATGTCTGACTTTCCCCCAATGTCTGACTTTCCCCCAATGTCTGACATTCCCCCCTAATGTCTGACTTCCCCCCAATGTCTGACTTTCCCCCCAATGTCCGACATTCCCCCCAATGTCCGACATTCCCCCTAATGTCTGACTTCCCCCCTAATGTCCGACTTACCCCAATGTGTTACTTTCCCCAAATGTCCGATTTTGCCCCAATGTCCGACTTTCCCCCCCAATGTCTGACTTTCCCCCCAATGTCCGACATTCCCCCCTAATGTCTGACTTCCCCCCAATGTCCGACTTTCCCCCCAATGTCCGACTTTCCCCCCAAAGTGTGACTTTTCCCCCAATGTCCGACTTTCCCCCAATGTCCGACTTTCCCCCCAATATCTGACTTTCCGCCCAATGTCCGACTTTCCCCCCAATGTTTGACTTTCGCCCGAATGTCTGACTTTCCCCCCAGTGTCTGACTTTCCGCCCAATGTCCGACTTTCCCCCCAATCTCCGACTTTCCCCCAATGTCTGACTTTCCCCCCAATGTCCGACTTTCACCCAAAATCCGACTTACCCCCCTAATGTCCGACTTTCCCCCAATGTCCGACTTTCCCCCCAATGTCCGACTTCCCCCCAATGTCCGACTTTCCCCCAATGTCCGACTTTCCCCCCAATGTCCGACTTTCCACCCAATGTCCGACTTTCCCCCCAATGTCCGACTTTCCCCCCAATGTCTGACTTTCCCCCCAATGTCCGACTTTTCCCCAATGTCCGACTTTCCCCCCAATGTCAGACTTTCCCCCCAATGTCTGACTTTCCCCCAATGTCCGACTTTCCCCCCAATGTATGACTTTCCCCCAATGTCCGACTTTCCCCCCAATGTCCGACTTTCCCTCCAAAGTGTGACTTTCCCCCCAATGTCTGACTTTCCCCCCAATGTCCGACTTTCCCCCCAATGTCTGACTTTCCCCCAATGTGTGCCTTTCCCCCCAATGTCCGACTTTCCCCCCAATGTCCGACTTTTCCCCAATGTCCGACTTGCCCCCCAATGTCTGTCTTTCCCCCCAATGTCTGACTTTCCCCCAATGTCCGACTTTCCCCACAATGTCCGACTTTCCCCACAATGTCCGACTTTCCCCCCAATGTCTGTCTTTCTCCCCCAATATCCAACTTTCACGCAATGTCCGACTTTTCCCCCAATCTCCGACTTTCCCCCCAATGTCTGACTTCCCCCCAATGTCTGACTTTCCCCCAATGTCTGACTTTCCCCCAATGTCCGACATTCCCCCCTAATGTCTGACTTCCCCCCAATGTCTGACTTTCCCCCCAATGTCCGACATTCCCACCAATGTCCGACATTCCCCCTAATGTCTGACTTCCCCCCTAATGTCCGACTTACCCCAATGTGTTACTTTCCCCAAATGTCCGACTTTGCCCCAATGTCCGACTTTCCCCCCCAATGTCTGACTTTCCCCCCAATGTCCGACATTCTCCCCTAATGTCTGACTTCCCCCCAATGTCCGTCTTTCCCCCCAATGTCCGACTTTCCCCCCAAAGTGTGACTTTTCCCCCAATGTCTGACTTTCCCCCAATCTCCGACTTTCCCCCAATGTCTGACTTTTCCCCCAATGTCTGACTTTCCCCCCAATCTCAGACTTTCCCCCAATGTCTGACTTTCCCCCCAATGTCCGACTTTCCCCCCAATGTCTGACTTTCCCCCAATGTGTGCCTTTCCCCCCAATGTCCGACTTTTCCCCAATGTCCGACTTTCCCCCCAATGTCTGTCTTTCCCCCCAATGTCTGACTTTCCCCCAATGTCCGACTTTCCCCACAATGTCCGACTTTCCCCACAATGTCCGACTTTCCCCCCAATGTCCGACTTTCCCCCCCAATATCCGACTTTCACGCAATGTCCGACTTTTCCCCCAATCTCCGACTTTCCCCCCAATGTCTGACTTCCCCCCAATGTCTGACTTTCCCCCAATGTCTGACTTTCCCCCAATGTCCGACATTCCCCCCTAATGTCTGACTTCCCCCCAATGTCTGACTTTCCCCCCAATGTCCGACATTCCCCCCAATGTCCGACATTCCCCCTAATGTCTGACTTCCCCCCTAATGTCCGACTTACCCCAATGTGTTACTTTCCCCAAATGTCCGAATTTGCCCCAATGTCCGACTTTCCCCCCAATGTCTGACTTTCCCCCCAATGTCCGACATTCCCCCCTAATGTCTGACTTCCCCCCAATGTCCGACTTTCCCCCCAATGTCCGACTTTCCCCCCAAAGTGTGACTTTTCCCCCAATGTCTGACTTTCCCCCAATGTCCGACTTTCCCCCCAATGTATGACTTTCCCCCAATGTCCGACTTTCCCCCCAATGTCCGACTTTCCCTCCAAAGTGTGACTTTCCCCCCAATGTCTGACTTTCCCCCCAATGTCCGACTTTCCCCCCAATGTCTGACTTTCCCCCAATGTGTGCCTTTCCCCCCAATGTCCGACTTTCCCCCCAATGTCCGACTTTTCCCCAATGTCCGACTTGCCCCCCAATGTCTGTCTTTCCCCCCAATGTCTGACTTTCCCCCAATGTCCGACTTTCCCCACAATGTCCGACTTTCCCCACAATGTCCGACTTTCCCCCCAATGTCTGTCTTTCTCCCCCAATATCCAACTTTCACGCAATGTCCGACTTTTCCCCCAATCTCCGACTTTCCCCCCAATGTCTGACTTCCCCCCAATGTCTGACTTTCCCCCAATGTCTGACTTTCCCCCAATGTCCGACATTCCCCCCTAATGTCTGACTTCCCCCCAATGTCTGACTTTCCCCCCAATGTCCGACATTCCCACCAATGTCCGACATTCCCCCTAATGTCTGACTTCCCCCCTAATGTCCGACTTACCCCAATGTGTTACTTTCCCCAAATGTCCGACTTTGCCCCAATGTCCGACTTTCCCCCCCAATGTCTGACTTTCCCCCCAATGTCCGACATTCTCCCCTAATGTCTGACTTCCCCCCAATGTCCGTCTTTCCCCCCAATGTCCGACTTTCCCCCCAAAGTGTGACTTTTCCCCCAATGTCTGACTTTCCCCCAATCTCCGACTTTCCCCCAATGTCTGACTTTTCCCCCAATGTCTGACTTTCCCCCCAATCTCAGACTTTCCCCCAATGTCTGACTTTCCCCCCAATGTCCGACTTTCCCCCCAATGTCTGACTTTCCCCCAATGTGTGCCTTTCCCCCCAATGTCCGACTTTTCCCCAATGTCCGACTTTCCCCCCAATGTCTGTCTTTCCCCCCAATGTCTGACTTTCCCCCAATGTCCGACTTTCCCCACAATGTCCGACTTTCCCCACAATGTCCGACTTTCCCCCCAATGTCCGACTTTCCCCCCCAATATCCGACTTTCACGCAATGTCCGACTTTTCCCCCAATCTCCGACTTTCCCCCCAATGTCTGACTTCCCCCCAATGTCTGACTTTCCCCCAATGTCTGACTTTCCCCCAATGTCCGACATTCCCCCCTAATGTCTGACTTCCCCCCAATGTCTGACTTTCCCCCCAATGTCCGACATTCCCCCCAATGTCCGACATTCCCCCTAATGTCTGACTTCCCCCCTAATGTCCGACTTACCCCAATGTGTTACTTTCCCCAAATGTCCGAATTTGCCCCAATGTCCGACTTTCCCCCCAATGTCTGACTTTCCCCCCAATGTCCGACATTCCCCCCTAATGTCTGACTTCCCCCCAATGTCCGACTTTCCCCCCAATGTCCGACTTTCCCCCCAAAGTGTGACTTTTCCCCCAATGTCCGACTTTCCCCCAATGTCCGACTTTCCCCCCAATATCTGACTTTCCGCCCAATGTCCGACTTTCCCCCCAATGTTTGACTTTCGCCCGAATGTCTGACTTTCCCCCCAGTGTCTGACTTTCCGCCCAATGTCCGACTTTCCCCCCAATCTCCGACTTTCCCCCAATGTCTGACTTTCCCCCCAATGTCCGACTTTCACCCAAAATCCGACTTACCCCCCTAATGTCCGACTTTCCCCCAATGTCCGACTTTCCCCCCAATGTCCGACTTCCCCCCAATGTCCGACTTTCCCCCAATGTCCGACTTTCCCCCCAATGTCCGACTTTCCACCCAATGTCCGACTTTCCCCCCAATGTCCGACTTTCCCCCCAATGTCTGACTTTCCCCCCAATGTCCGACTTTTCCCCAATGTCCGACTTTCCCCCCAATGTCAGACTTTCCCCCCAATGTCTGACTTTCCCCCAATGTCCGACTTTCCCCACAATGTCCGACTTTCCCCACAATGTCCGACTTTCCCCCCAAATGTCTGTCTTTCTCCCCTAATATCCGACTTTCCCCCCAATGTCTGACTTCCCCCCAATGTCTGACTTTCCCCCAATGTCTGACTTTCCCCAATGTCCGACATTCCCCCCAATGTCTGACTTCCCCCCAATGTCTGACTTTCCCCCCAATGTCCGACATTCCCCCCAATGTCCGACATTCCTCCTAATGTCTGACTTCCCCCCTAATGTCCGACTTTCCCCCAATGTGTTACTTTCCCCAAATGTCCGACTTTGCCCCAATGTCCGACTTTCCCCCCCAATGTCTGACTTTCCCCCCAATGTCCGACATTCCCCCCTAATGTCTGACTTCCCCCCAATGTCCGACTTTCCCCCCAATGTCCGACTTTCCCTCCAAAGTGTGACTTTCCCCCCAATGTCCGACTTTCCCCCAATGTCCGATTTTCCGCCCAATGTCCGACTTTTCCCCCAATGTTTGACTTTCCTCCAATGTACGACTTTCCCCCCAATGTCTGACTTTCCCCCCAATGTCTGACTTTCCCCCAAATGTCCGACTTTCCCCCCAATGTATGACTTTCCCCCAATTTCCGACTCTCCCCCCAATGTCCAACTTTCCGCCAATGTCTGACTTTCCCCCAATGACTGACTTTCCCCCCAATGTTCGACTTTCCCCCCAATGTCCAACTTTCCCCCAATGTCCGTTGTTCCCCCCCAATGTCTGACTTTCCCTCCAATGTCTGACTTTTCCCCCAATGTCCGACTTTCCCCCCAATGTCCCACTTTCCCCCAATGTTCGATGTTCCCACCCAATGTCTGACTTTCCCTCCAATGTCTGACTTTTCCCCCAATGTCCGACTTTCTCCCCAATGTCCGACTTTCCCCCCCCCATATCCGACTTTCCCCCCGATGTCTGACTCCCCCCTCCCCATTGTTTAATTCCCCCCTCCGATATCTGACTCCCCCCCTCCCCGATGTCCGACGTCTCCCGATGTCTGACTCCCCCCTCCCCGATGTCTAATTCCTCCCTCCCCGATGTCTAATTCCTCCCTCCCCGATTTCTAACTCCCCCCTCCCTGATGTCTAACTCCCCCCTCCCCGATGTCTGACTCCCTCTGATGTCTGACTCCCACCTCCCCGATGTCTGACTCCTCCCTCCCCGATGTCTAACTCCCCCCAATGTCTGACTCCCCCCTCCCCGATGTCTAACTCCCCTCGATGTCCGACTCCCCAACCCCTTCCCCGACTCCCGGCAGTTTGGTGCCGCAGGCCTACTCACAAAACTGTGGCTTAGAAACGGACTCAAAAAGAGTAAACGTTTCTGCCGTTAAATTTGGCTGGATCTCCGGGAAACTCATATTTCCAAGTTACCCGGCATTAAAAGTTCCACGTCCCCCGACCCTTGCATCTCCTTCCCACCACCCCCCCCCCCCCCCCCCACCCCTCCGTCCCAGTCTCCACCCTACTTCACCATTGTTATTGGGGCCAAAAATCTGGAGTGATGTATAACAGGCGACAGAATCGATATCACCCATTTTACACTATCACACATGGTCAAAATTAACCCCCAAGTGCTTCCTCACTGTGAGGTGTTGCAGATAGCAAGACGCCTCAGACTTGTTTTACAAGCTTTCCAGTAACCAGTTAAGGAGAAGCAGGGTCATGGAAGGAGCTGTTTTCTGTTCTTCAATGGAAGTTTTGAAGAAAAAGAGGTGATCTCATTGAAACATATAAGATTCTGAAGGTAATTGACAGGGTAGATGCTGAGAGGTTGTTTCCCCTGGCTGAAGAGTCGAAAACTAGGGGGTACAGTCTCAGGATAAGGGGTCGGCCATTTAAGACTATCCCCAATGATGAGAGAATGCAGTAAAGTATATCTGTAATGAAGATTGATAGCTCATTAATTTGTCTCCATTGTTTGTGGGTGCATGGATGTGGAGGAATTTCTTTACTCAGAGGGTTGTGAATCTTTGGCATTCTCTACTCCAATGATGCTCAGTCTTTTAGTATATTCAAGGCTGAGATAGATAGATTTTTGGACTCTAGGGCAATCACGGCATATGGGGATCGGGTGGGAAAGTGGAGTTGAGGTCAAAGATCAGCAATGACCTTATTGAATGGTGGACCAAGCTCGAAGGGTTGTATGGCCTACTATTGCTCCTAATTCTTATGTTCTATGGGATATATTGTATGGCAGAATAAGATCTAAACAGAAATGGGGAAGAAATCTAAAATAGATTATTTAGGGTTTGGATCCTGAAATCTCCCATTGTGTTGGGCCCATTTGACTGATATGGTACTAGGTCCTTTCAACCTGCTACAACACATTGACTATAGCAGAAACTGTGGTCAGGCAATTGATGCTACTTTAGTGGACATATTCATCTCCAGGTCTTCTGTCACAACTCCTAAGTCTACAACCTTTTTATAAACAAGCATCTTTTGATTTTTTTTTAAATGTTTTTAGATTATTAAAAATATGATATGACTTTGTCAGGACAACTCTTTTCAATTGACTTTCAATGTACAGATCAATACCATTTTTCTGGGTAGCCAGCCTTGATTTCCATCTGATGATTGACAAAAATGTATCCACATTTTTTCTAACATTACTGTATCTGCAATTCAAGATCCATTTTCCAATGTTTTCTTGAAGCGAAACAAAAAAAAATAGAATTCTTATAGTAGGCATTTGAATTTGGAAAATCTTTGACTTGTCCATTGATATCTTATGTTTCTATGCTCCCACCAAGAATTGGAGACAAATTAATAAGATATCAATCTTCATTACAGATATATTTTACTGCATCTTCTAATTATATGTAACAACCGTGACTACTCTTCAAAAGTAATTAATTGGCTATGAAGCACTTTGGGACCTCCTAAAGATATGAAAGACACTATATGAATACAAATTCTTTCTTTCTTCTTTACAGCACATCATTTAGGAAAAATATGCCAAAACATTCACTGGGATGACAAGAAGCATTTTAAGATTAATACAGACTGCCATACTGCCAAATCATTCATTACAATTTTAGATGAATCCATAGTCCATATAGACTAATTAATGTAAGTTTTATGTTCATAAAATCCATGCATGCCAACATTGGAAGAACAATTTTGACTGTAGATTTTATATATTTTCCTGTAGATGGAGCTGCTTACCCATTCTGTACCTCACTGTGATGTATTGCCTTTCAGCTATTTTTAGTCCTTCATGGTTTAAGTGTGCCTCTTGATAAGAATAAAAGATGACTAAAGCCAGACAAATTGAACATTATGTTTCCTAGCACCTCTTCTATTTTCATAAAGAGCTTGCGTTTAAACACTAAAGGGTTCCATGAGGACCTGTGGCTTTTTCCTCTTTTCCTTTCATGGTCACGGCATATTGATTCTCCATTTTTTTATAGAATTTGTAAAAACTTATTTTTATACTTTATGTCAGCAATTGTATATTTCCCAATCATTTTACCATAGGTTTTTAAACTAACTTTAACTAAATCTTATGTTGTTTTTTCAACTTATTCAATTGCTTATGACTCAAATCACTAACAGTCATCCAAACCTTGACCCCACTTTTCATAGAGGTCGAAGGTGGTTTGGCTGTTCAACACAGCCAACACACATAACTTTGAGGTGATGAAAAGACATAACTATGACAAATATTGTGAAAATAAGGGAATATGAAATGATATGGGAGAGGCCAACACAAAAAAGGTAAAAAAATAGGGAACACATTAACAAAAAATAGAAAGTGCGCAAAATCCGAAATTAAAAGGGAAAATGTTGGCTAAACACAGTCCCGGGAAGAGAAAATAACAGATCAACACGGTTCAGACCCCACCCTAAAAGGCACACTGCCTTCCCTCCCCATAGTCATTACAAGCACTCCCATTATAAAAAATTGGAGGATATAGCAAAAATTTGAAATTACTAATGTCAAGTTCAGACCTGTGGGATGCAGAGTGCCCAGCAGAGCAATATAAAATAGTGTAAGATCCAGAGTGACAATGGGAAGATAAGTTAAAGTGGTTAGCCACAGGAAGGTCAAGATGACGCTTGAAAACAGATAAATATATTTGGCTAATCGTTATCTAACTTGCGTTTAGTTTCCCCATTGCACAGGAGACAATACCATGAGCAGCAAATACACTATACTAAAGGTAGGTTAGTTTGGTTGCTACCATTCATTGGAACTAGATGCAAAGGTCTTTTGATAAATGTAGCTCCTCCTTACATCTCAAGAAACTGCTGATAAATAAAAATTATATACTTAAAATAGTTAAATCACCACACCCTCAATCCACCCTGAACATTGACTCCCTCCACTGTTGTGTATCTGTAAAGCATGCATTCCCATGTTCCACCACCAGGGAGCGCATTCCCTGAAGTCCCAAGGGATCCCAGCACTCCTTGGGAGCATGTATATCAGCCAGCCTCTAAGGCCTGATCCTCACTCTAGAGTGTCTTAATAAAGACTGAGGTCACTGTTACTTTAACCTCCCTGTGTGCAGTCTCATCTGTGTTAGGAACACAATAACTGGCGACGAGAATACAAATCCAATACAAAGATGCAGCAAACTGGGCATCATGGAGAAGTTCTCGGAGGGTGAGGACTGGGAAGCCTACGTCGAACGGCGAGACCAGTCCTTTGTAGCCAACGAGCTGGACAGAGAAGGAAGCGCTGCAAAAAGGAGAGCGGTCCTCCTCACGGTCTGCGGGGCACCGACCTAAAGCCTCATGAAGAATCTTCTGGCTCCGGTGAAACCCACAGATAAGTCGTATGAGGAGTTGTGTATACTGGTTTTGGAGCATCTTAACCTGAGGGAGAGCTTGCTGATGGCGAGGTGTCGGTTCTACACGTGCCAGCGATCTGAAGGTCAGGAAGTGGCGAGCTACGTCGCCGAGCTAAGGCGACTTGCAGGACAATGTGAGTTTGATGGCTACCTGGAGCAAATGCTCAGAGACTTTGTTGTACTAGGCAATGGCCACGAGACCACACTACGAAAACTTTTGACTGTAGAGACAGCAACCCTCAGTAAGGCCATTGCGATAGCACAGGCGTTTATGCCCACCAGTGATGACACCAAACAAATCTCTCAGCACACAAGTGCTAGCAATGTTCATAAATTAATTGGAACTGTGTTTGTGAGCAGAAATGTACAGGGCAGAAACCACGAGACTGCAACTGCCAGCAGGCTTCAGGTGAACCAGATGACTCAGAGTCCGCAACAAAGGATAAATGCAAGGCAATTCGCACCCTGTTGGCGTTGTGGAGGCTTCCATTCAGCCTATTCATGCAACTTCAAAGAATATGCTTGCAACAGCTGTGAAACAATGGGGCACCTCCAATGAGCTTGCAGACGATCTGCAAGCTCTGCAAA
Source organism: Pristiophorus japonicus (assembly GCF_044704955.1). Taxonomy (NCBI): domain Eukaryota; kingdom Metazoa; phylum Chordata; class Chondrichthyes; family Pristiophoridae; genus Pristiophorus; species Pristiophorus japonicus. Next base: position 83,510,927 of record NC_091983.1, read on the forward strand.
ACCTGCTAAACACCACGTGGCAGAGGAAGATCGGTCCATGGTGGATCAAAGCAATTTCGAGCCTCAGAGAGAGGAGGCAGATGCTGAAGTACATGGGGTGCACACATTTTTGACAAAATGTTCACCTATAATGCTAAATGTAAAATTGAATGGCTTAACCGTAGCTATGGAACTGGACACTGGCGCTAGCCAATCCATCATGAGTAAAAAGATGTTTGAGAGACTGTGGTACAACAAGGCATTCAGACCAGCCCTGAGCCCCATCCACATGAAACTGAGAACGTACACCAAAGAGCTCATCACTGTCCTGGGCAGCGCCATGGTCAAGGTCATCTACGAGGGCACGGTGCACGAACTGCCACTCTGGATTGTCCCAGGCAATGGCCCCACATTGCTTGGAAGAAGCTGGCTGGGCAAAATCCACTAGAACTGGGATGACATCCGAGCGCTATCACATGTCGATGAGGCCTCATGTATCCAGGTTCTTCACAAATTTCCTTCCCTTTTTGAGCCAGGCATTGGAAACTTTTCTGGGGCAAAGGTGCACATCCACTTGGTCCCAGAAGCATGACCCATTCACCACAAGGCGCGAGCGGTACCTCACATGATGATGGAGAGAGTGGAAATCGAGCTGGACAAGCTACAACACGAGGGCATCATCTCCCCAGCGAGTGGGCCAGCCCGATTGTTCCAGTACTCAAAAGTGATGGCACAATCAGGATTTGCGGCGATTATAAAGTAACTATTAAATGTTCTCGCTACAGGACCAATACCCGCTACATAAGGCAGATGACCTATTGCGATGCTGGCAGGAGGCAAGAGGTTCACCAAGCTCGACCTAACTTCGGCCTACATGATGCAGGAGCTGGAGGAGTCTTCGAAGGGCCTCACCTGCATCAACATGTACAAGGGACTGTTCATCTACAACAGATGCCCATTTGGAATTCGGTCGGCTGCAGCAATCTTCCAGAGAAACATGGAGAGCCTACTCAAGTCGGCAGCACGCATGGTGGTTTTTCAGGACGATATATTGGTCACGGGTCGGGACACCGTCGAGCACCTACAAAACCTGGAGGAAGTCCTCCAGCAACTGGATCGCGTAGGGCTGTGGCTAAAGAGGCTGAAATGCGTCTTCATGGCAACAGAAGTGGGCTTTTTGGGGAGAAAGATCGCGGCGGACGGTATTCGGCCCACAGACGCCAAGACAGAGGCTATCAGGAACGCACCCAGGCCATAGAACGTCAAGCTGCAGTCGTTCCTGGGATTCCTCAACTATTTTAGTAACTTCCTACCGGGGTTAAGCACCCTCTTAGAGCCCCTACATGTGTTATTGCGTAAAGGTGAGAAATGGGTATGGAGAAAAAGCCAAGTAATTGCTTTTGAAAAGCCAGAAACATTTTATGCTCCAACAAGCTGCTTGTATTGTATAACTCTTGTAAAAGACTTGTGCTAGCAAGTGATGCGTCGTCATACGGAGTCGGGTGTGTATTACAACAAGCTAACGTTGCAGGGAAGTTGCAACCTGTCGCCTATGCATCCAGGAGCTTGTCTAATGCGGAGGGGGCCTACAGCATGATTGAGAAAGAGGCATTAGCGTGTGTGTTCGGGGTAAAGAAAATGCATCGGTACCTGTTTGGCCTTAAGTTTGAGCTGGAAACCAATCACAAGCTCCTCATATCCCTGTTGGCTGAAAATAAGCGGATAAATACTAATGCCTCGCCCACATACAAAGGTGGGCACTTGTGCTATCTGCGTATAACTATACCATCCGCCACAGACCAGGCACCGAGAACTGTGTGGATGCTCTCAGTGGGCTACCATTGCCCACCACGGGGGTGGAAATGGCACAACCTGCAAACTTGTTGATAGTGGCGCAGCCCACAGACTTGTTGATGGTCATGGAAGCGTTTGAAAATGATAAATCACCTGTCACGGCCCGCCAGATTAGGACTTGGACCAGCCAAAATAGTAAAAAACTGTCCCTAGTAAAAAACTGTGTACTGCATGGGAGCTGGGCCAGCATCCCCGTTGAAATGCAAGAGCTAATCAAGCCGTCCCAGCAGCGAAAGAACGAGCTACCAATTCATGCGGACTGCCTGTTGTGGGGTAACCGCGTAGTGCCATCCAAAAAGGGCAGGGAGACGTTCATCTTGGATCTCCACAGCACACACCCAGGTATAGTAATGATGAAAGCGATAGCCAGATCCCACATGTGGTGGCCCGGTATCGACTCTGACTTCGAGTCCTGTGTACGGCAATGCAGCGTGTGTGCTCAGTTGAGCAACGCGCCCAGAAAGGCACCACTAAGTTTGTGGTCCTGGCCCTCCAGACCATGGTTGAGGCTCCATGTCGATGATGTGGGCCCGTTTCTCGGTAAAATGTTCTTGGTGGTGGTGGATGCTTTTTCAAAATGGATTCAAAGTGAAATAATGTCGGGAAGCACCGCCATTGCCACCATTGAAAGCCTGAGGGCCATGTTTGCCTGACATACTGGTCAGTGACAACGAGCCATGTTTCACCAGTGCCGAATTTAAAGAATTCATGACCTGCAATGGGATCAAACATGTCACCTCGGCCCTGTTTAAACCAGCCTCCAATGGGCAGGCAGAGTGGGCAGTACAAATAATCAAACAGAGCCTTAAACAAGTCACAGAAAGCTCACACCAAACCCACCTGTCCCGAGTACTGCTCAGCTACCACACAAGACCCCACTCGCTCACAGGTGTGCCCCTGGCTGAGCTACTCATGAAAAGGACACTTAAAACCAGACTCTCGCTGGTTCACCCTAACCTGCATGATCAGGTAGAGAGCAGGCAGCAGCAACAAAATGTAAACGATGGTTGCGCCACTGTGTCACGGGAAATTGATCTGAATGACCATGTGTATGTTCTAAACTATGGACATGGTCCCAAGTGGATCGCGGGCACGGTGATAGCTAAAGAAGGGAGTAGGGTGTTTGTAGTCAAACTAGACAATGGACAAATTTGCAGAAAGCACCTAGGCCAAACGAGGCTGCAGTTCACAGACTGCCCTGAACAACCAACAGCAGACACCACCTTTTTCGAGCCCACAACACACACCCAAAAGATCAACAACACCACCCCGGACCAGGATATTTAACCCATCACGCCCAATAGCCCAGCAAGGCCAGGCTCACCCAGCTGCCCTGCAGGGCAAACAACACGCCAGCCAAGCGAGGGCATAGCCAACACACCAGAACAGACATTTGTACCGAGGCGGTCCACCAGGGAAAGGCTCCCGACCGCCTCACCTTGTAAATAGTTTTCACTTTGACATTGGGGCGGGGGGGGGGGGGGGGAGTGATGTTGTGTATCTGTAAAGCATGCACTCCCATGTTCCGCCACCAAGGAGTGCATCCCCTGAAGTCCCAAGGGATCCCAGCATCCCTTGGGAGCACTGTATATAAGCCGGCCCCTAAGGCCTGTTCCTCACTCTGGAGTGTCTTAATAAAGACTGAGGTCATTGTTACTTTAACCTCCCTGTGTGCAGTCTCATCTGTGTTCGGAACACAATATCCACCACTGCGTAACGTGGCTGCAGTGTGTACCATCTAGAAGATGCACTGCAGCAACTCGCCAAGGCTTCTTCGAAAGCACCTCCCAACCCTGGAACCCCTACCGCCTAGATCGAGAAGGGCAGCAGGCACGTGCGAACACTACCACTTCCAAGTTCACCTCCAAATCACATACCATCCTGACTTGAAGGTATATTGCCATTCCTTCATCGTCACTGAGTCAAAATCCTGGAAGTCCCTACCTAACAGCACTTTGGGAGTACCTTCACCACATGGACTGAAAAGAAATACATTTATATAACGCTTTCACGACCACCAAATGTCCCAAAGCACTTTACAGCCAATGAAGTACTTTTAGAAGTGCAGTCACGATAGTAATGTAGTAAACAGCAAGCTCCTACAAACAGCAATGTGATAATGACCAGATAACCTACTTCAGTGATATTAGTTGAGAAATAAATATTGGGCAGGACACCAGGGATAACTCCCCTGCTCTTCATCAAAATAGTGCCCTGGAATCTTTTTCATCCACCTGAGAGGACAGATGGGGCCTCGGTTTAACGTCTCAGCACAACGATGGCACTTTTGATAGTACAGCACTCCCTCAGTTCTGCAATGGAGTGTCACTTAGATTTTTGCACTCAAATCTTGGAGTGGGACTGGAACCCACAACCGTCAATGACTCAGGGGCGAGGGTGCCATTAATTGAGGCTAATACTCCTTGATTGCAGCAGTTCAAGAAGGCGGCTCACCATCACCTTCTCAAGGACGATTAAGAATGGGCAATAAATGTTGGCTTTGCCAGTGCCGCCCACATCCCATATTTTTTAAAAAGCCAGATAATTACCCATCTGCCCCTCAGCTGTGTGGAGTCCAGGAAAAAAGAAAAGAAAGACTTGCATTTATATAGCATCTTTCACGACCACCGGACGTCTCAAAGCGTTTTACAGCCAATGAAGTACTTTTGGAATGTAGTCACTGTTGTAATGTGGGAAAGGATTAGATGTGACATAGAAAGGAATAGCAGTGGGGAAAATATTGGAATCAATTATTAAAGATGAATTAGCAGCGCATTTGGAAAGCAGTGACAGGATCGGTCCAAGTCAGCATGGATTTATGAAATATAGAAACATAGAAAATGGGTGCAGGAGTAGGCCATTCGGCCCTTCGAGCCTGCACCGCCATTCAATAAGATCATGGCTGATCATTCCTTTCCTGCTTTCTCTCCATACCCCTTGATCCCCTTAGCCGTAAGGGCCATATCTAACTCCCTCTTGAATATATCCAATGAACTGGCATCAACAACTCGCTGCGGCAGGGAATTCCACAGGTTAACAACTCTCTGAGTGAAGAAGTTTCTCCTCATCTCAGTCCTAAATGGCCTACCCCTTATCCTAAGACTATGTCCCCTGGTTCTGGACTTCCCCAACATCAGGAACATTCTTCCCGCATCTAACTTGTCCAATCCCGTCAGAATCTTATATGTTTCTATGAGATCCCCTCTCATTCTTTTAAACTCCAGTGTATAAAGGCCCAGTTGATCCAGTCTCTCCTCATATATCAGTCCTGCCATCCCGGGAGTCAGTCTGGTGAACCTTCGCTGCACTCCCTTAATAGCAAGAATGTCCTTCCTCAGATTAGGAGACCAAAACTGAACACAATATTCCAGGTGAGGCCTCACCAAGGCCCTGTACAACTGCAGTAAGACCTCCCTGCTCCTATACTTAAATCCCCTAGCTATGAAGGCCAACATACCATTTGCCTTCTTCACCGCCTGCTGTACATGTATGCCAGCTTTCAATGACTGATGAACCATGACACCCAGGTCTCATTGCACCTCCCCTTTTCCTAATCTACCGCCATTCAGATAATATTCTGCCTTCGTGTTTTTGCCCCTAAAGTGGATAATCTCACAGTTATCCACATTATACTGCATCTGCCATGCATTTTCCCACTCACCTAACCTGTCCAAATCACCGTGCAGCCTCTTAGCGTCCTCCTCACAGCTCACACCGCCACCCAGTTTAGTGTCATCTGCAACTTGGAGATATTACACTCAATTCCTTCATCTAAATCATTAATGTATATTGTAAAGAGCTTGGGTCCCAGCACTGAGCCCTGCGGCACTCCACTAGTCACTGCCTGCCATTCTGAAAAGGACCCGTTTATCCCGACTCTCTGCTTCCTGTCTGCCAACCAGTTCTCTATCCACGTCAGTTCATTACCCCCAATACCAGGTGCTTTGATTTTGCACACCAATCTCTTGTGTGGGACCTTGTCAAAAGCCTTTTGAAAGTCCAAATACACCACATCCATTGGTTCTCCCTTGTCCACTCTACTAGTTACATCCTCAAAAAATTCCAGAAGATTTGTCAAGCATGAAAGAGAAATCATGCTCGACAAATTTTCTGGAATTTTTTGAGGATGTAACTAATAGAGTGGACAGGGGAGAACCAGTGGATGTTGTGTATTTGGACTTTCGACAAGAGATTGGTGTGCAAAATCAAAGCACATGGTATTGAGGGTAATGTACTGACGTGGATAGAGAACTGGTTGGCAGACAGGAAGCAGAAAGTCGGGATAAATGGGTCCTTTTCAGAATGGCAGGCAGTGACTAGTAGAGTGCCGCAGGGCTCAGTGCTGGGACTCCAGCTATTTACAATATACATTAATGATTTAGATGAAGGAATTGAGTGTAATATCTCCAAGTTTGCAGATGACACTAAACTGGGTGGTGGTGTGAGCTGTAAGGAGGATGCTAAAAGGCTGTAGGGTGACTTGGACAGGTTAGGTGAGTGGGCAAATGCATGGCAGATGCAGTATAATGTGGATAAATGTGAGGTTATCCACTTTGGGGGCAAAAACATGAAGGCAGAATATTATCTGAATGGTGGCAGATTAGGAAAGTGGGAGGTGCAACGAGACCTGGGTGTCATGCTTCATCAGTCATTGAAAGTTGGCATGCAGGTACAGCAGGCGGTGAAGGCGGCAAATGGTATGTTGGCCTTCATAACTAGGGGATTTGAGTATAGGAGCAGGGAAGTCTTACCGCAGTTGTACAGGGCCTTGGTGAGGCCTCACCTGGAATATTGTGTTCAGTTTTGGTCTCCTAATCTGAGGAAGGACCTTCTTGCTTTTGAGGGAGTGCAGCAAAGGTTCACCAGACTGATTCCCGGGATGGCTGGACTGACATATGAGGAGAGACTGGATCAACTGTGCTTTTATACACTGGAGTTTAGAAGGATGAGAGGGTATCTCATAAAAACATAAGATTCTGACGCGACTGGACAGGTTAGATGCGGGAAGAATGTTCCCGATGATGGGGAAGTCCAGAACCAGGGTACACAGTCTTAGAATAAGGGGTAGGCCATTTCGGACTGAGATGAGGATAAACTTCTTCACTCAGAGAGTTGTTAACCTGTGGAATTCCCTACCACAGAGGGTTGTTGATGCCAGTTCATTGGATATATTCAAGAGGAAGTTAGTTATGGCCCTTACGGCTAAAGGAATCAAGGGGCATGGAGAGAAAGCAGGAAAGGGGTACTGAGGGAATGATCAGCCGTGATCTTATTGAATGGTGGTGCAGGCTCGAAGGGCCAAATGGCCTACTCCTGTACCTATTTTCTATGTTTCTATGAAAGTGAGCAAGTTTTGCACATGTGCAAAAGATTTTGGTTCACAAATGAACATGATCCACCTGTAATTAGATTCCAAATGAGATGAATTTGACCCTGAAAAGTTGCATTCAAGTCCCTGAAATAGTTTCGATTTTCATATTTAAAATGTCTGTAACCTTCCAAGATAACTTGTTTTGTAGTTGAAAAGCAGAATTACAGTCAGCTCCACAATGCTGGAAAATGCAGAATTAAATTGCCAAATGTCGTATTTTTCTTGCCGGGGGTGCAGCGGGGGGCGGGGACGGTGGGGGTTGTGGTCGGTGGGGGTGGGGGGGTGCGGGTGTGGAACAGGTGGATGAGTAGCTAAAATAATCAATGGTGGAAAATTTTGGGCAGTATGCTCGATGCTTGCAAGATATCTTGCCATGGTTGAGGACTCAGAAAGTCTGCCCTTGAGTAATTTCATCTGAAACAAAATTGATTTATCTTCAGCTCATGTTATGACAACCTGTGTCATGTTGCACTTTTAGTTAAATTCCTTGTTGCTGAAAATTTGTGGCACACTTAACAAGTCCAGTGGGACTGCAGCAGAAGGGCTAGAAATTAAGCCTGAACCAAAATATATCAGGTCCCAGTCCCAGTCTCCATAGGGCTTTATTTGGAGCAGAGTCTCTGCCGACCTCAAACAAGGGCACTGGCACTAGAAGGGTCATGGCTGGGAGAAGGGTCTCTCAGGCTCAGGCTTTTCCTTGTCCGGAGCCTTATAATCCACTGGAGAGCCAGTACACCCAGTGAAAGCAGGTCTATATATAGCTTGCCTATATAGAGCCCACATTGGAGACTTGACCGGAACGGCCATTTAACAGGAATTTAAAACAGATTTTATAAGTTTTAAAAGATTTTTTTGCAAGGGGTCCAGCTAATGGGCCACAAACGGTGTTTCTGGGAGAGAGTACAGCAATGTATCCATAGATAAGCCACCCTTCCTCCAGGATTTCTGGTCTCCCCCAACTTGCAGGCACTTGATTTTAGTTGCAGCTTCCAATCCTAGCTGGGTTAGGTGCATTAAGAATTGTTGCAAAAGCTTCCACAAGAACTGCATGCTCTGTTCTCCGGTCTTTATTTCTCCAAATAGCATGGCTTCGCTTTCCTCTCTGCACCATTTGTAGCAGACAAGTAACAGAAAGGAAGTCTTCCCATGTTGCATCCCTATCATACTGCCGAGATTGTTATAAATCTTCTGTACTACAATCTCAATATTTTAAAGCCTCCTGTTTGAAGGCTAGCATTTCTTCAGCTCTTTTATTGATACAGAACTTTACGTTTTCCAGCTCTACCATCAACAGAGACCAATCAGGTAGCCCATGGTATTGAGTTTCAGCTGCTCCTTGTTGGGGCAAAGAGCAGTGAGAACTCTTCTGTATTATTTTTGTTGCTATGTTTTCCCATCTTTCAAATCACAAGCATTATTAAAATTATTTTAGAAAGGCTACATTACTCTAACCTTCTGATATAATTTTAAATAAGATTGTGCTCAATATATTTTATGATTAACGAAGGGAATACGCTGTTTTTCTAAAGAGTTGCTGCTGCCTCAGGCATCTCCAATATGGATGGTGGGTCCAGATTGCCATGATGATATCTCAGAGTATGATGTTTGCCAATGCGATCTAAAGTGGTGGAAGAAAATACAGCATGTGGTGTGTGGGGTGGAGGGAGAGGTGAACAAAACACTTCTATTTTAACTATCACTGTATTGGATATTTTGAATTTCTGCCCAGAACTAAATTTGACTGAGCTCATTTTATTCTGTAGGTATAATATAAATTTCTCTGCCAACAGGATAGACAACTGACATGTATATAAAAAAAAATGACAGGTTTGAATTCACATGTGTGCGTTGGTCACCCGTACTGACTTGTAACAGCAGCTGGGATTTGATGAAATTCATTAGACATAAACCCATGGAAAAGAAAAAGACTATCTCACTGATCGCAATGAGTTCCAGGTGCCTGTTTTCCACTCTTGCAGAAGGTAGTTATGTTCTTTCATTCTAAGATTCCTGTGGGTTAGAGGTCTTAACATTCATGTAAGAACTGTGGCAACTTCACCGCCAAGATACCATTTATTTACGTTTCCTAGAAAAGCCTTATTCCTATATATAGAATCACTACCAAAAATATAATTCACTAGAGAATGGAATATCTATGTGAAACATTGCATTATTAAAAGAAATGCAGCTCCTGATGTGGGACTGTTTACCTATTGGTAATACTTAATCAAAATTAATCCTCTGAAATATTAGCTCAGTGTGCTTATTTGAATGTTCCAAATAATAAAAACCAGAAGCTAATGATAAAATTAATTTTCAAACTAATCTTTTGCTAAGTTCAGTTAATGGCACTGATGACTGGACAAATGGCTTATATTTTACTGTGTTTAATGAGGGTACTTCCTGTGAAAGTTTCTGCTGATCTTTGAAATGTGGTGTTGTACATGTGTTTGTGGTTTATTGGTAACAGTGAATCGGCAGTCAGATCTCCAACCATCAAGGTGTCCAGGGTGAACTGGAACAAGTTGTAAAGTGATTGTAGTACAGCCTGTTTTTAAATTATGTTAACAGTAGTTGGCAATCACACTACCAGCTCCTAATACATTGCAAAATACACAAATGTTTCATAAATGTTAATAATACCATGTTATATGACGTGTGGACACTGAACAGAAGCCTGCATTGTCTGAATAATGTAAGATTTGGAATTTTCCCAATAAATCTAACCTAATGCTGCCCTTGCCCTGCTCCAGCTGCAAAAAAGATTTCAATATCCAGCAACTGAATCGTTTTATTTGAATAAGCATTAAATATAATTTCTCTAAATCAGAAGGACTTGTATTAAACACAAATTAGTTTTGCCTGAGCCAAGAGGATCTGTATGAAAAACAGAACACACTCCTATAAAACTGAGGATTGGTTAATGGATATAAAACAGAGTGTCGGAATAAACGAGTCATTTTCAAGTTGGCAGGCTGTAACTATTGGGGTACCACAATGATCAGTGCTTGGGCCTCAGCTATTTACAATCTATATCAATGACTTAGTTGAGGGGACCAAATGTAATGTATCCAAGTTTGCTGACGATACAAAACTAGGTGGGAAAGTAAGTTGTGAAGACGCAAAGAGATTAAAAAAGGGATATAGACAGGTTAAGTGAGAGGGCAAGAACATGGCAGATGGGATATAATATGGCAGGTGGGATATAATGTGGAGAAATGTCCACTTTGGTAGGAAAAATAGAAAAGCAAAATATTTTTTAAAAGGTGAGAGACTGGGAAATGCTGGTATTCAGAAGGACCTGGGTGTCCTTGTACACGAATCACAGGAAGTTAACATGCAGGTACAGCAAGTAATTAGGAAACTAAATTGTTTGTTAGCCTTTATTACAAGGGATTGGAGGATAAGAATAATGAAGTCTTACTGCCGTTATATCATCATCATCATCATAGGCAGTCCCTAGGAGTCGAGGATGACTTGCTTCCACTCTAAAAGTGAGTTCTCAGGTGACTGAGGAGCCCAATGCAGGACCTGCAGTCTCTGTCACAGGTGGGACAGACAGTAGTTGAAGGAAAGGGTGGGTGGGATGTCTGGGTTGACACACGCTCCTTCCGTTGTCTACGCTTGGTTTCTGCTTGTTCTCAGTAATGGGACTCGAGGTGCTCAGCATCCTCCCGGATGCTCTTCCTCCATTTTGGGTGGTCATGGGTCAGAGATTCCCAGCAGTCAGTGAGGATGTTGCCCTTTATCAAGGAGGCTTTGAGGGTGTTTTTGAAGCTTTTCCTCTGCCCACCTGGGGCTCGCTTGCCATGTCGAAGCTCCGCGTAAAGCGCTTGCTTTGGGAGTCTCGTGTTGGGCATGCGGACGATGTGGCCCAACCAATGAAGCTGATTGAGCGTGGTCAATGCTTCGATGCCTGGGGATGGTTGCCTGAGCGAGAACACTGACATTGGTGCGCCTATCCTGCCAATAGATTTGCAGGATCTTGTGGAGGCAGTGCTGTTGGTACTTCTCCAGAGTTTTGAGGTGTCTGCTGTATATAGTCCACGTCTCTGAGCCATATAGAAGGGCGGGTATCACTACTGCCCTGTAGACCATAAGGTTGATGCCGGACTTGTGGTCCTGGTCTTCAAACATTTTCTTCCTCAGGCTGGCGCATTGAAGGCAGTATTGGACCTCGTCGTCAATGTCTGCCCTTGCTGATAGTAGGCTCCCGAAGTATGGAAAATGGTCCACATTGTCTAAGGCCTCGGTGGGGGAGGGGCAGTGCTGTGTGGTGTGGTCAGGTTGGTGGAGGATCTTTGTCTTACAGATGTTTAGCGTAGGGTCCATGTTCTCGTATGCTTTGGTGAAGGTATTGACAATGGCTTGGAGTTCGGCCTCCGAGTGCGTGCAGACGCAAATGTCGTCTGCGTACTGTAGTTCAATGACAGAGGGTGGAACGACCTTGGGTCTGGCCTGGAGGCAGCAGAGGTTGAACAGATTCCCATTTGTTCAATAATTTAGCTCTACTCCAGTGGGGAGCTTGTTAAGGGTGAGATGAAGCTTTGCAGCAAGGAAGATCGAAAAGAGCATAGGTGATACGACACATTCTTGCTTGACCCCGGTCCGGACGTGGATTGGGTCTGTGTTGGATCCGTTGGTCAGGATCACGGCTTGCATGTTATCATGGAGCAGACAGAGGATGGTGACAAACTTTTGAGGGCAGCTGAAATGGAGGAGGACACTCCATAATCCCTCATGATTGACACTGTCAAAGGCCTTTGTGAGGTCAAAAAAGGCCATGTATAAGGGTTGGTGCTGTTCCCTGCATTTCTCTTGTAGTTGTCGCGTGGTGAAGTTCACCCTCACTCTCCACACCGCGGTTTTCTCACCACCTCTCCTAAAGGCGCTGCTCAGTGCTGAGCTTACGGCTCACATCACACCGTAGGCATCTAGACCCATATAATAGAGTCTGGTCTACAGACATCCTGGATTCCCTTGCCACTGGGCCAATACCTTGTGCTGCTAAGCCCGTGTGGCAGCTGGTGTGCAACGGCCACCCCATGTTAAAAAAACTTACGCACAGGCATCTTCCACCCTTCAAAATGAAGTTCAGGACGTGGAACATGAGGACCCTCATGGACAACCCCTACAGACCGGAACGACGCACTGCAATCATTGCCCGGGAACTCAGACGCTTTGACGTTTTGACATCACGCCCTAAGTGAGACCCGGTAGGCAGGGGAAGGCCAGCTCAAAGAGCAAGGTCATGGTTACACTTTCTTCTGGAAAGGCAAAACAGAAGAAGAACGCCACCTCCACTGAGTTGCCTTCACCATCAAGAATGAGCTGGTGGGCCGCCTCACAGACACACCTTGCGGGATAAACAAATGTCTCATGACTCTTCGGAATCCCATAATCCCTTGGGAGCACAGGCATTTAAGGAGGCTTCACAGGTTGGAGAGGCACTTTGAAGACCTGCAATAAAAGACTACGGTCACACTTTACTTTGAGCTCACAGTGTTCAGTCTGACTCTTTCTCCATGCATAACAACTGGCGACGAAATACAGAGAGCAAACCCAAAGATTCAGAGAATAGTGGGGATCCTGGAGAAATTTTCGGAGGGAGATGATTGGGAACCTTTTGTGGAGCGACTCGACCAATACTTCGTGGCCAATGAGCTAGATGGGGAAGAGAGCGCTGCCGAAGGAAAGCGTTCTGATGGCGAGGTACCAGTTCTACACCTACAAAAGGTCTGAAGGCCAGGAAGTGGCGGATTATATCGCCGAGCTAAGAAGCCTTGCAGGACATTGCAAATTTGAAGGACATTTGGAGCACTTGTTCAGAGACTTTTTCGTACTTGGCATAGGCCACAAAACCATACTTCGCAAACTTTTGACTGTAGAGACCCCAACCTTGAGTAAGGCCATAGCGATAGCCCAGGTGTTCATTGTCACCAGTGACAATACAAAACAAATCTCTCAGCACACAAGTGCTGCTACAAGTACTGTGAACAAAGTGATGTTGTTTTCGAATCGTAACGTACAGGGCAGGTCACACATACCTGCAGCTACACGTCCGCAGATGTTTCAGAGTCCACTATCAAGGGTGATGACTGCAAGGCCATTAACACCTTGTTGGCGCTGCGGGGGTGATCATCATTTCCATTCATGCCGATTCAAAGGAAAAGTTTGCAAGGGCTGTGGAACAATGGGACACCTCCAGCGAGTGTGCAGGTGAGCTGCAAAGCCTGTTAACCAACATGTTGCAGAGGAGGACAGATCCAAGGAGGATCACGATGAACTAGAGCCTCAGATCGAGGAGGCAGAGGTACATGGGGTGCACACATTCACCACGAATTGTCCCCCGATAATGCTGAATGTTGAACTAAATAGACTCCCGGTGTCAATGGAGCTGGACACGGGCGCGAGCCAGTCCATCATGGGCAAAAAGACTTTCGAAAGGTTGTGGTGTAGCAAGGCCTCAAGGCCAGTCTTAACTCCAGTTCGCACGAAACTAAGAACTTACACGAAAGAACTGATTCCTGTCATCGGCAGTGCTACCGTAAAGGTCTCCTATGATGCAGCTACCACTCTGGGTGGTACCGGGCGATGGTCCCACGCTGCTCGGCAGGAGCTGGCTGGGAAAGATACGCTGGAACTGCGACAACGTCCGAGCGCTATCGCCCACTGGCGACACTTTGTGTGCCCAAGTCTTAAACAAATTTCCTTCGCTGTTCGAACCAGGCATCGGGAAATTCCAAGAGCAAAAGTGTAGATCCATCTAATTCCGGGGGCGCGACCCATCCATCACAAGGCGAGAGCAGTACCATACATGATGAGAGAAAGGGTAGAGATCGAGCTAGACCGGCTGCAAAGAGAGGGCATCATTTCCCCGATCGAGTTCAACGAGTGGGCCAGTCCTATCGTCCCAGTCCTCAAGGGGAACGGCACCGTCAGAATCTGTGGTGATTACAAAGTAACTGTCAATCGTTTCTCCCTGCGGGACTAATACCCACTACCAAAGGCCGACAACCTCTTTGCAACGCTGGCGGGAGGAAAGACGTTCATGAAGCTGGATCTGACTTCAGCCTACATGATGCAGGAACTGGAGGAATTATCGAAGGCCCTCACCTGCATCAACATGCACAAAGGTATTTTTGTTTATAACAGATACCCATTTGGAATCCGATCGGCGGCGACGATATTCCAGAGAAACATGGAAAGTTTACTGAAGTCGGTCCCGCACAACGTGGTCTTCCAGGACGACATCTTGGTCACAGGTCGGAACACAGTCGAGCAACTGGAGAACCTGGAGGAGGTTCTCAGTCGACTCAACCGCGTGGGGCTCAGGTTAAAATGCTCGAAGTATTTTTTCCTGGTGCCTGAAGTAGAGTTCTTGGGAAGGAGGATTGCAGAGGACGGCCTCAGACCCACCAACACGAAGACAGAGTCAATCGAGCACACACCAAGTCCACAGAATGTGACAGAGCTGTGGTCGTTTCTGGAACTCCTGAACTACTTTGGTAACTTCTTACCGGGTCTCAGCACACTGTTAGAACCACTGCATGTCTTACTACAAAAAGGGGACGAATGGGTTTGGGGCAAAAGCCAAGAAAATGCCTTTGTAAAAGCGAGAAAATTGTTATGCTCAAACAAATTGCTTGTGTTGTATGATCCATGTAAGCGTTTGGTACTCGCATGTGATGCGTTGTCATATGTCGTCGGGTGTGTATTGCAACAAGCTAATGATTTCGGGAACTGCAACCAGTTGCTTATGCATCCAGGAGTCTGACTAAGGCTGAGAGAGCCTACAGCGTGATTGAGAAAGAAGCATTAGCGTGTGTCTATGGGGTAAAGAAAATGCATCAATACCTGTTTGGGCTAAAATTCGAATTGGAAACTGACCATAAGCCACTTATACCCCTGTTCTCCGAGAGTAAAGGGATAAATACCAACGCATTGGCCCGCATCCAGAGATGGGCGCTCACGTTGTCCGCATACAACTATGCCATCCGCCACAGGCCAGGCACAGAAAACTGCGCCGATGCTCTCAGTAGGCTGCCATTGCCCACCACGGGGATGGAAATGGCACAGCCCGCAGATCTAGCCATGGTTATGGAAGCATTTGAGAGTGAGCAATCACCCATCACTGCCCAGCAGATCAAAACGTGGACAAGCCAGGGCCCCTTATTATCTCGAGTCAAAAGCTGTGTGCTTCACAGGAGCTGGTCCAGTGTCCCAGTGGCAATGCAGGAAGAGATAAAGCCGTTCCAGCGGCGCAAAGATGAAATATCTATACAGGCAGACTGCCTTCTGTGGAACAATCGAGTCGTGCTCCCCAAGAACGGCAGAGGCACCTTCATCAATGATCTCCACAGTACCCACCCATGCATCGTAATGATGACAGCGATAGCCAGATCCCACGTGTGGTGGCCCGGTATCGATGCTGACTTAGAGTCCTGCGTCCACAGATGTAATACATGATCACAGTTAAGCAATATACCCAGGGAGGCGCCGCTAAGTTTATGGTCTTGGCCCTCCAAACCGTGGTCTAGGGTACACATCGACTATGTCGGCCTGTTCTTGGGTAAAATGTTTCTTGTGGTTGTAGACATGTACTCCAAGTGGATTGAATGTGAGATAATGTCGGCAAACACGTCCGCTACCACTACTGAAAGCCTGCGGGCCATGTTTGCCACACACGGCCTACCCGATGTCCTGGTGAGCAACAACGGGCCATATTTTGTCAGTGCTGAGTTCAAAGAATTCATGACCCGTAACGGGGTCAAACATGTCACAACTGCCCCGTTTAAACCAGCGTCCAATGGTCAGGCAGAGAGAGCAGTGCAAACCATTAAGCAAGGCTTGAAGTGGGCAACTGAAGACTCACTGCAGACTCACCTGTCCTGAGTCCTGCTTAGCTACCGCATTAGACCCCACTCACTCACTGGGATGCCATCTGCTGAACTGCTCATAAATAGATCATTTAAGACAAGGCTCTCATTAGTTCACCCTGATCTACATGAACAGGTAGAGAGCAGGCGGCTTCAACAAAGTACATACCATGATAACGCAAATGTATCATGTGAGATTGAAATCAATGATCCTGTATTTGTATTAAATTATGGACAAGGTCCCAAGTGGTTTTCCGGCACTGTCGTGGCCAAAGAGGGGAGCAGGGTGTTTCGGGTCAAACTTTCAAATGGACTCATTTACTGGAAACACTTGGGACTAAATCAAACTCAGATTTACGGACTATCCTGAGCAACCCACCTTGGACCCTACCTTTTTCGATTCCCCCAACATACACACCAGTGGCAACCGGCACCACGGTTGACCACGAAGCAGAACCCATCATCGACAGCAGCCCAGCAGGGTCCAACACACCAGGCAGCCCAGCAAGGCCAGCTGCACAGCAGCCCAGCGAGGGCCCAACAAATGATTCAACACCAGCTTTCACACCGAGACAATCAACCAGGGCAAGAAGGGCCCCAGATTGACTCACTTGTAAATAGTTTCAGAATTGACTTTGGGGTGGGTGGGGGCAGTGTTGTTATATCTGTAAACTTGTATTTACTCTGTACAGCCACCAGGGAGCTCATCCCCTGAAGTCCCAAGGGATTCCATAATCCCTTGGGAGCACAGGTATTTAAGGAGGCTTCACAGGTTGGAGAGGCACTCTGGAGACCTGCAATAAAAGATTAAGGTCACACTTTACTTTGAGTTCAGTGTTCAGACTGACTCTTTCTCCATACACAACAGGATAGATGTTGGGAGGATGTTTTCCCTGACTGGGGAGTCTAGAACTAGGGGACACAGTTTCAGAATAAGGGGTCGGCCATTTAGGACTGAGATGATAAGAAATTTCTTCACTCAATGAGTCGTGTAACTTTGGAATTCTGTACCCCAGAGGGCTGTGGCTGCTCAGTCATTGAATATTTCAAGCTAGAGATCGATAGATTTTTGGATACTAAGGGAATCAAGTGTTATGGGGATAGTGCGGGAATGTGGAGTTGATCATTATCATAGGCAGTCCCTCGGCATCGAGGAGGACTTGCTTCCACTCTTAAAATGAGTTTTTAGGTGGCTGGACAGTCCAATACGAGAACCACAGACTCTGTCACAGGTGGGGCAGATAGTCGTTGAGGGAAGGGGTGGGTGGGACTGGTTTGCCACATACTCTTTCCGCTGCCTGAGCTTGTTTTCTGCATGTTCTTGGCGATGGGAGTCGAGGTGCTCAGCGCCCTCCCGGATGCACTTCCTCCACTTAGGGCGGTCTTTGGCCAGGGACTCCCAGGTGTCAGTAGGGAAGTTGCACTTTATTAGGGAGGTTTTGAGGATGTCCTTGTAACGTTTCCTCTGCCCGTTTGCCATGAAGGAGTTCCGACTAGAGCGCTTGCTTTGGGAGTCTTGTGTCAGGCATGCGAATTATGTGGCCTGCCCAGCGGAGCTGAGCAAGTGTGGTCAGTGCCTCAATGCTGCAGATGTTGGCCTGGCCGAGGACACTGATGTTGGTGCGTCTGTCCTCCCAGGGGATTTGTAGGATTGTTGAGACATCGTTGGTGGTATCTCTCCAGCGACTTGAGGTGTTTGCTGTACATGGTCCATGTCTCTGAGCCATACAGGAGGGTGGGTAGACCATGGGCCCTGTAGACTATGAGCCATGATGTTATTGAATGGCAGACCAGGGGCGAATGGCCTACTCCTGCCCCTATTTCTTAGATTCTTAAAATGCGCTGAATCTCCCTGCAGGCTATGCATGTTCCAATATTTATTTGAGGCTTTTTTACTGTTTGCCTGAATCATATCTATTTCCTTTAAACATATTTCTCTATATGCCAGCACCATACACTTCCCTAATGATAGCATGGGATTGTGAGTTCATTACAACGGACATAATTTCTATGGTACATTTTTCAAAGTGAGGCCCTCAGCACCCGTTGAGGTTCTGCTCTTGTATAAGTTTTCCTTGTATATCCTCTACCTAAATAAAGAAGGTATAGAGAATCATAAAGTTTCCATGTAAAAGAAAAAGTACATGACTAGTCTTTTGAATTGGGGCACATTTTTGTTGAAGCTCATTTTAGTTGAGGGAGCAAAATAAATTAAGAATTAAACTTCAGTTATTTGACCAAGCTTTTGGCCACCCTCCTAATCTCTCCTTCTTTAACTCAACATCCAATTTTCCCTTACATGTCTGTGAAGCTGCTTGGCATTCTTTCTTACATAAAAAATGCTATGAAAAATGGAGTTGTAGTTGTTTGATTTTTGTAAACAAAACTCATCATGTTGACGGGATTTAAAGGGCTGAATTTTAATGGAGAAGGCAGGTTGGAAGTGGGGGTGGGGTGGCACCGAAGCAGGTGGGAATCCCGGGAGAATGGGTTTAGGTTAGGGATGCTAGATTCAAGAGGTAAGTGTAAAGGCACTTAGCTCCTGGATCCAGCAGTCTTTGCCTTGCATTATCTGGCAGCTTTCATGAGGCCTGCAAAACTCGACCAGCTAAAGTTAAATTCAAAATGGAAGTTAAAGCAGAGGCTTCCAACCTCATTATAATATTTAAATAGACGACCCACCTCCTGGAAGCGGGTTGGCTGACCTCCCCTGTCCTGCCTCCGTTAAAACTGGAAGTGGGCGGGTTGGAGGTGGGTTCTAGTTGGAGTTCAGATTTTAAACACTTTGGGCTAGAATTTGCAATGGCTCACTGCCCGGTTTCTGGGCAGTATTGGCTGTTTTGGGTGATAACCGGATCGGTGAGAAATTGCCCAGCTGAGTTACGCCGACGGTTTTGAGGTACCGCTGGGGAGCGGACTGCTGGCATGCACGATCCACAGATCGTCCTGGCGCGATATTTGGTTCAGCGGTGACCCGTAGGTAAGTATTAAAAAAAACGCCCACGAGGATCAGCGGAGCTGGGCGGTAAGTGAGTAGCTCTGCAAGAAAAAGGTAAGTAATTGGTTTTTTACTCATTATTTTAACATTCTGTTGTGGTGATTTAAGTTAAAAGGATCCTGATAATGTTTTTATAATTTTTTTTTATGCTCTGTTTTTAAAAAAAATATTTTTAGTATTTTTCTCCTCCTAGGCCCAACCTGCAGTCTTGGGGTAAATTCTTAAATTATCGCCCATTTTCTTTAAGAACCACCCACTCAATCCAAAATTCCACTTTTTCGCCAAGAATCGGGGTGCAATGCCCATTTTTTTCGCTGGGCAGATTTTTTTCTTTTTTGGGGGAAGTTTTCGCCGCCGATAATCTTGGGGATCTTAGCGGTCTTTTGGGCGACGTGTTGTTAGGAAATTCTAGCCCCATAACTTCCACACAACCCCAACCCACCTGTTTTTTAAGTTAAAATTTCTCCCCAAAATGTCTGAAAATTTTAGAAACTTATTACCTTCAATTAAATCAGGCAGCTCCTGCTGATTAAATGATCGTTGGCTCATGCAGGTGAAATTGTTTACTGGTATTGTGCTGCATTAATATGATAATTTGCAGTCCCTCTCACTCCTATAAGCCTGTCTGTGGTATGCATTGTTTCCCCCTGCCCTCGCTGTCATTCCCATCGTAAGTATAACTTATGATGGAAGCAGATGCCCACTTGTTGGGTGAGTTTTGCAATTTTTATTCTAAATTATTATGGAAATAGAGTTTATCATACATGATTGGTCAGAGGCATAAAGAGAGGATATATATTGCGATTGCATATTAATCTTCATATGTATTTTTTAATCTCCAGAACATCACTACTCAATTTTGTAGTAAATCAGCTTTTAATTATTGTTTTTAACTTCTCCCTAAAAAGGAGAACCAAGCAATCATATTTAAACGTTACCAAAGTAAATAATAATAGGCACAGTAACACACTTCAATAAATATATTTGCAGGAAATTTGACTTTCTGCAGCAAAAGATACGTATTTAAGTATAGCTAAATAAATACCAGAAGTGGACAGTTCAGTTATTTGCACAAAGTGCTGCCAGCATCCCCCCTGCAACTCTTTATACTTGGCAGTGCTTTTGCCTTGAGCATTCATTCTGTCAGTGCTAATGTACTTCACCATCCTGATGAACTATCGTTGAAATAACTGCAGCTCAGCAGGTGAGCACAATGTCCCATGGTCATTTTCACATCGATCAGAGGAAAACAGCACAAGTTTCTGCTTTCAGCTTATTAGCAGGTTTTTCTATTATTTTGGTTCTTTTTTTAAAAAAGAGTAGAAAACTGGCAGTAGAATTAAAATTGACAAAATCGTAGACTACACTTTATCTCCTTTTTTCTGCTAACTTTAATGTACATCTCCACAATCATTGTTATTATT
The DNA here is from genome assembly GCF_044704955.1 of Pristiophorus japonicus. Classification (NCBI taxonomy): domain Eukaryota; kingdom Metazoa; phylum Chordata; class Chondrichthyes; family Pristiophoridae; genus Pristiophorus; species Pristiophorus japonicus. The sequence continues at coordinate 83,531,432 of NC_091983.1, forward strand.
TGCTGGAGAAAAATGGGTGCCTTTGTGTCTTTTTATCAGATTGTATCTTTCATGTTGGCATTGCCAGTACTGAATGTTTTGTAATTATACTTATCTCACTTTTTGGCCATTGTTCTTGACATGTTTTTACCAGTAATTGTTCGGGATTGCATGGGCTCAACTTCATTTTGACGTATGAAAATGTTTAAATAGATTTAAAAAAAAGGAAATAAACAAGCGAACATTAACTGCATACAGGCAACTCTCGATTATCTGTACACGGATCCAACGGGAAACCGTTGTAACGGGATTTAAAATTCTGTTGCTAACAAGTGAAAGGACAGCTCCAAATAATTTGCAAAAGTCACCTTCCAAACACTGTGCTCACCTGTATTTGCTCATTCTCTGTCTCACACACTCTTTCTCACTCGCACATTGTCTCTCTCACACACTCTCTCTCATTCACCGTAAAAATCACCCTTGCTTTGCTGGTGTGTGTGTGTGAACGCTTCTGCAGCCGCCGCTGACGTTGGGAACGGGGGCAGTGCCGGCACCGGGTTCCAGGCACAGAACCTGTACATGCATGCTGGTAATGTCCATCTTTTGTTACTGTTTGTATTGATTCATTAAAGTTTTAACTTATAAATGTAAACTCGCCCTAACAGAAAAATCTTACCCGGAATAACCCAATCCCCGAGGGACCCGGATAATCGAGAGTTGCCTGTATTTTGTGGACTTCTAGCTGACACAGCTCTTCTTGACTCTGGGAAATTCCCCTACAAGGGCTGCTACATGTTCCAAAGGCAATACAAGCAGCAGAGTGCATGAGCTTTGTGGCATACTGGATGTTTGTCTGTGTTGTGATAGGGTCATCCCTGTGAAGTACCCTTTCTATGATGCAGTGGACTTGAAGGTGGCCATTCCGTCGGCAATCATAATGTTGGGCTCCATATAAAAGGATACAAATCTATTTCAGACATTGTTAATGAGGGCCAACAGCAGCCAAGTTGGGAGGGTGTGAAGGCCCCTATGTCGACTTTGTGTCGGGTTATGATTTTGCTACATTCAGGGCTCAGAGCAAATTTTTCTACTGGTGTCAAAGACCTTTGAGGGTTTGATCCAACATCTGTTTCTCATCTTGCTCTTCTGATTAGTCCTAGTTTGTCCTTTAAAGATATGACCAGAGTGAATTTGTAAGGCAGTTTGATTCGCCATCTGTACTAAAACTTTTGTTTTATTTCATTTATTAATATAAAAAAAATGCCACTTATAACTTTGATCCATATGTGTCCTGCTAATTTTCTTCGTTTGCCTTAATCATCTTTTTCAAGTCACATAACTTCCTCCCTTATGAAATTGACAATCCACATTTAGGTGGGTGAAATATTGCCTTTATCTGCTCGTTAAATGCTAATGCAATATTACAGCTGTGTCCTAATTGGAGCTTTTCATTAACACTGGAAAGAAAGTCTTTTATTTATATAGCACCTTTCACAACATCCCAAAGCAATTTACAGTCAATGAAGTACTTTTGAAGTGTAGTCACCGTTGCATTGTAGGAACCACTGCAGCCAATTTGCACACAGCAAGCTCCCACAAACAGCAGCGTGATAATGACCAGATAATCAGTTTTAGATGTTGATTGAGGGATAAATGTTGGCCAGGACACCAGCACTTCTTTGGAATAGTGCCATGGGATCTTTTACATCCACCTGAGAGGGCAGGCATCTCATCCAAAAGACGGCACCTCCGACAGTGCAATACTACCTTGGTACTGCACTGGAGTGTCAGCTTAGATTTTTGTGCTCAGGTCTCTGGAGTGGGAATTGAACCCTCAACCTTCTGACTCAGAGACGAGGGTGTTACTATCTGATTTACAGCTGACATTAACAGATTTGATTCATACAGAATGTCAGATGTCAATCAAATTTTATCAGGAAAGCCACCAAAAATGAAATCCAGAAACCTCTCCCATTCCCAGATAAGATGTCTCTTTTGTAGGATTTAGCATTTAACACTACTTTGTTATTTATTCATTGGAAAATTGTTAAATTATCATTTTATTCCTCAGGTCGCCTCTTCTTAGGAACGTAACTTTGTAAGCTATAACATTTTGCCACAATACTTTTTATATCTAAAGACTGCAACCACTCCAGGAAATTCCAGGCTTCATGGGTCAGCCAGTTTTATAAGTTTTCACATTACACATCATGAGCCTGAAACAAACTCTAAGAGGGAAATTTTAAAGGGAAGTTAAAATGTAACAGGTGAACTTCCTCGAAGTCGCCGGGGTCCTTATTTAAATATGCAGATTGGGCTCCGAAAATGTCCTCGGAACCTGACTGCTGTTTTTAACTGAGGCCTGAGCAAGGGAGCGGTGGTGCTTACCCCATCAGCCCAATGCGGCCAGAACCCAGACAGGGCCAGAAGAGGCCCTGAGAAGTATGAATTTTTTTGACAGGTTTCCCTTGTGGGCCAGGAGAAGCAGAAGTCCCTGCCCAGGACTTCTCTCATCCCCTCTCTGCAGTTCCCCTCGCTGAGCCTTTCGATCTACTTACCTCGTGCCAAGGACCACTCCCTTGTGTCCCCGGCAGCAGCATCCGAGTCACCTGATTTGAACAGCTGGGCAGTCATTTCCTACCGATTTCCCAGGCCCTTTGCTGGGGAAATCACAGAGCGGCAAGCAAATGGGGCCCAGTCATTACAATTGCCAGAGCTGCCCTGCTACCATTCCGGCACAAACCAGCCACTCTCTAGTCCATGTTCTCATCTGGGTGTGAAAGTTGACCTTTAATTTTCAGATGTCAGAGTAATTTGATTTGAGTATTCCACAAAAATAAGCACTCCAAATAATTTAAAATATAACATTAACACATTCTAATTATGCTTGCCACATTTTCCCTTTTTACTCTTTTTATATCTCTCCACCTTTCTCGCAAGTAGTAACATTTTAGCTTTTCTGTAACATTGCCCTATCATTCACTGTCTGAAAATTAACTGTTGATTGGCTGAAGTCCAGCTCTTAAGGGTAATTTTTCAGCCAATTGAAACTCAAAACTGTAAAGGCAGACCTAATTGTATCACAGATGTGACCAGCTCAAATTTTGACTTGATTTTATAAAGTGTTAAATTTAAAGCAAGATGACTTGATAAATGATTCTATAAAACACATTCATGTCTTGGTGAGATAACGTGATACTAGTGCGCCGAGGGCTAACATTAACTGTCATAAGAATATAAGAAATAGGAGCAGGAGTAGGCCATACTGCCCCTCGAGCCTGCTCCGCTATTCAATAAGATCATGGTTGATCTGATCTTGGCCTCAACTCCACTTCCCTGCCTGTTCCCCATAAGCCTTGACTTCTCGAGTTCAAAAATCTGTCTTTCTCAGCCTCGAATATATTCAATCTATGTCTATCTATACCATTACATTAGAGAGAAAAACGTTAAATATCCCAATTCCTTCCTGAAGTAACTGAATGAAACAACAATCTTACTATAATGAAATTGCTATCCACTTATAACAAAAATTGGAGCATTTATCTTCCATTATTTAGCCCATAAGGAGCAAAGGAATGCATCTCAAAGATCAGTCGAAACTGGTGCCTCCAGTCATAATGCACATAATCTATGTCTCTGAATTTAATCTTTTAATTACACATTTTTAATAGTATTAATTCCACGTCAGCTGTGGGAAACAGTTAGTGGTAAGATCACAAGCTTTTGACGATTAGTTTCACATCAGCATTCTAGACTTCAAATGCTGCTTAATTCACCAAAAGGCTGCAAGCCTATTTACTATAGCTGAATCTGAATTTGTTAGTAGTTTCTAGGTTTCATCATACTATCACTCAGTAGATGTATAATGAGTTAATAACAGAGAATACTGGAAATCTCAGCGGGTCAGGCAGCATCTGTGGAGAGACAAACAAAGTTAACGTTTCGGGTCAACGACCCTTCAGAACTGCTGAATGTTTGAAAAAAACATATTCTTAAGCACTGAAAGGGGGCGGGGAAGAACGAACAAAAGGGAAGGTCTGTGATAGGGTGGAAGGCAGGAGAGATTAGAGACGAAAGGGATGATAGGCTGAATTGAAATGGTAATGACAGAAGTTAGAAAAAGGTTAATCTGGATAGGTGTGAATGGCAGAGAAATGAGCAGCTGCCATTAGAGAAAAAGAGAAAAAAAAAGAAGAAAAAAGACATAAGGTGGGGGTGGGGTGTGGAAAGGCAGTCAAAGGCGGCCAGAAGTTATGCTCTGAAATTCTTGAACTCGATGTTGAGTCCAGAAGGCTGTAAAGTGCCTAAATGAAAGATGAGGTGCTGTTCCTTGAACTTGCGTTGAGCTTCATTGAAAGAGTGTAGGAGACTGAGGATGGAGATGTCAGAGTGGGAGTGGAGTGGTGAATTAAAGAGACAGGCAACTGGAAGTTCAGGGTCACACTTACGGACTGAATGGAGGAGTTCAGGAAAGCGGTCACCTAATCAAAGCAGTCACCATTTCAATTCAGCCCAACATCCCTTTGTCTCTCTAATCTCTCCTGTCTTCCAGCCGATCACAGACCTTCCCTTCTGTTCTTTCTTCCCCTCCCCCTTTCAGTGCTTAAGAATGTGTTCTTTTTGAACATTCGGCAGTTCTGACGAAGGGTCGTCGACCCGAAACGTTAACTTTGTTTTTCTCTCCACAGATGCTGCCTGACCCGCTGAGATTTCCAGCGTTTTCTGTTTTTATTTCAGATTCTAGCTTCTGTAGATATATAATGAGCTTGGTCTTAGTGTGATGAAATTCCTAACAGTATAATTTTGTCACACTAAGATCTAAAAGCCAAAGTAGCAGAGTGCATAAGGGAAAAATGAGGAAAAAATAAATAAATATCCTGAACTATGATTGTCCATGATATCTTTCAGATTTATTTATCTTTTCATAGAATCATTGAGTGAAACAACACAGGAGGATGCCAATCATGCCTGTGCCGCCTCTTTGAAAGAGCTGAAAGCTTAAATTTTGTCACCATACTATTTTCCTTCAGCAGATGGCAGTGTATTTTGAAGGCACTTTTAAATTATTTACACTTTCTTTTATTCGTTCATGGTATGTAGGTGTCACTGGCAAGGCCAGCATTTATTGCCCATCCATAATTGCCCTTAGGAAGGTGGTGGTGAGCCACTTTCTTGAACCGCTGCAGTCTGTGCGGTGAAGGTACTCCCAGTGCCATTAGGGAGGGAGTGCCAGAATTTGACCCAGTGATGATGAAAGATCAGCGATATACTTCCAAGTCAGGATGGTGTGTGACTTGCATGCTGCCAACTCCCAAAATGTGGTCTCACACAGTTGCTAGCATTGCAGAATACAAACCTGCCAGCCTCCTGTAGATGATGATAACATCTTTCCTGGGGTGCCTGGATCTGCCTCCAATACTCCACCCTGATCATAGAAACATAGAAACTAGATGCAGGAGTAGGCCATTCGGCCCTTCGAGCCTGCACCGCCATTCAATATGATCATGGCTGATCATGCAACCTCAGTACCCCACCCTGCCTTCTCTCCCTTTAGCTGTAAGGGCCACATCTAACTCCCTTTTGAATATGTCCAACGAATTGGACTCAACAACTTTCTGTGGCAGAGAATTCCACAGGTTCACAACTCTCTGGGTAAAAAAGTTTCTCCTCATCTCTGTCCTAAATGGCTTACCCCTTATCTTTAGACTGTGACACTTGGTAATGGACTTTCCCAACATCGGGAACATTCTTCCTGCATCGAACCTGTCCAGTCCTGTCAGAGTTTTACAAGTTGCTATGAGATCCCCTCTCATTCTTCTAAATTCCAGTGAGTATAAGCCTAGCCGATCCAGTCTTTCCTCATATGTCAGTCCTGCCATTCCGAGAATCAGTCTGGTGAACCTTCGCTGCACTCCCTCAATAGCAAGCACGTCCTTCCTCAAATTAGGAGACCAAAACTGCACACAATACTCAAAGTGTGGTCTCACCAAGGCCCTGTACAACTGCAGTAAGACCTCCCTGCTCCTATACTCAAATCCCCTCGCTATGAAGGCCAGCATGCCATTTGCTTTCTTTACAGCCTGCTGTGCCTGCATGCCTACCTTCAATGACTGATGTACCATGACATCCAGGTCTGTTTGCACCTACCTTTTTACTAATCTGTCACTATTCAGATAATAATCTGCCTTCCTGTTTTTGCCACCAAAGTGGATAACCTCACATTAATCAACATTATACTGCATCTGCCATGCATTTGCCCATTCACCTAACCTGCCCAAATCCTCCTGGAGCCTCTTAGCATCCTCCTCGCAGCTCGCACTGCCACCCAACTTAGTGTCATCTGCAAACTTAGAGAACATAATAACATAAGAACATAAGAATTAGGAATAGGAGTAGGCCATCTAGCCCCTCGAGCCTGCTCCGCCATTCAACAAGATCATGGCTGATCTGGCCGTGGACTCAGCTCCACTTACCCACTTGCTCCCCGTTACCCTTAATTACCTTATTGGTTAAAAATCTATCTATCTGTGATTTGAATACATTCAATGAGCTAGCCTCAACTGCTTCCTTGGGCAGAGAATTCCACAGATTCACAACCCTCTGGGAGAAGAAATTCCTTCTCAACTCGGTTTTAAATTGGCTCCCCCGTATTTTGAGGCTGTGCCCCCTAGTTCTAGTCTCCCCGACCAGTGGAAACAACCTCTCTGCCTCTATCTTGTCTATCCCTTTCATTATTTTAAATGTTTCTCGAAGATCACCCCTCATCCTTCTGAATTCCAACGAGTAAAGACCCAGTCTACTCAATCTATCATCATAAGGTAACCCCCTCATCTCCGGAATCAGCCTAGTGAATCGTCTCTGTACCCCCTCCAAAGCTAGTATATCCTTCCTTAAGTAAGGTGACCAAAACTGCACGCGGTACTCCAGGTGCGGCCTCACCAATACCCTATACAGTTGCAGAAGGACCTCCCTGCTTTTGTACTCCATCCCTCTCGCAATGAAGGCCAACATTCCATTCGCCTTCCTGATTACCTGCTGCACCTGCAAACTAACTTTTTGGGATTCATGCACAAGGGCCAATGGTGGAGCAGTGGAGGCGTGGCCTATTCAATTGGAGCCCTGCTGCTGTGAGGGAAGGAGCTACCTGCTTTGCTCCTGTTTGGAAGGCCTTGAGAGCCCTGAGAACAGCCCAGGAATAGGAGGGAAGGGCTGGCTTGCTACCCATTCAACATCCGGAGGGAGAGGAGGAGCGCAGAGACATTTATTATTTACTACAACTACAGAGAGTTGGAGAGAGTGGGAAAAAACAACAACCTGTGTGGAAGGAGGGAGATTCTACAACATTCTACAGGTGGGTGTTGGTGCATTTCCCCGAAAGACATTGTTGTATCGGTGGGGGGAGGAAAGAAGACTTTTCGAGGGCCGGAACATTGCGGGGGGTGTGTGTGTGTGGAAGTGTGTGTGGGGGTCTTGCTTACAACTAGGCCCCACACACCACTAAAGCACCCCTCCCCCATTGCCTAGCCTGGGATAGCTGGAGCTACCTGGCTGAAGAATCATTAATCACTCTATTGAACATCGTTGGGAGTGTGTGCCTGGGTGGCTCCAGCTGCCCCAGGTGAAGACATCTTCTCCCCCCACCCGAAGACCACCCCAAAGACTGTGTTTTGTTTTTGCCATCTAGGGAGTGCACTCATTGCTGTGAGGGGAGACCTGCCCTCGCAGCCTCCCTCTTTCCCACACCCCCTCACTCTATCTCTCTCTCTCTGTCTCTCCCCTCTCTCTCTGAGAGCACTTTCTCCTAATTTTTTATTAAAAAAAACACAATTAAAACAACTGAGCAGAGGGAGCAAGGCCCCTCCCCAATTGCCAACTAGGGGAGAGGTGTGCCTCTTTCAGAGCTCCTCTGCTCATACATTGAAACGAGGCCAATTAAGACCATTAAGGCCTGTGACTTTGGGGTGGGTGTAGCCCTTAAAGGGACCCCGTGATGAAGACCACATCCACGCCGGTGGCAGGGCCAGCTAAGACATATGCGCAGGCGGCGTCGACATCCACGGCACGTCCTGCGCCTCCTGCTGCCCTGCCACCTTTCAGATTGATTACGAGAAAACACGGGGTCAAGAGCTACACTCACCCCACAATGAGCATCGAGGAGTGCGTGCGGGCGATGGCTGGGGTAGTCGGCCCCTCGGCCATTGTCGCAGCCTCCAAGATGTCTGGGAAGGCCATGTTCTTCCTGGGGTCGGAGCGGGCGGTGTCCCTGGCCCTTGAAAGGGGGCTCACGGTGGGCGGGACGTTCCTGCCGGTGAACCCTCTCGAGGCCACCGCGCAGAGAGTCATCATATCTAACGTCCCGCCCTTTGTTCCCGCTGAGCTCCTCCTCCCTCACCTACAACAACTGGGGGAGGTAAGGTCGGGGATCAACCCCATACCGCTCGGCCTCAGGGAGAGCAGCCTGCGCCATGTGTTCTCCTTCCGCCGCCAGCTCTTTGTCCGGCTGGCGCAGGAGGAGACGACGGAGGGCTATTTTAATGTGGTGCACGAGGGGATTGCCTACCGCGTCTTCTGGACATCGGACGGCGTGCGGTGCCATGCCTGCAGGGAGGTGGGGCACGTTCGCAAGAACTGCCCCGCCTCCAAGGCCGCCAAATCACCGAAGGCGGCCAAGGCTGGCGCCGCCGCCACCCCTCCCCCTAGTTGCGTCCGCGTGCCGGGAGCCATAGGTGCGCGGGCATCGTCGGAGGCCTTTGTTTTTACGGCCTCCGTCGGGGGGGAGGGAGAGCGTCCGACCGGAAAGGCGGCGCGGAAGAAGACGAGACATCTAGAGGCGGGTCCCCTCAGTGCGCCAGAAAGTTTGACCACCGCGCACAGCCCAACCCAGTCACCGGCGAGCGTGGGGTGCCCTGAGCCCGTGCCCGAGCCCTCGATCAATACTGCAGAGGGGTTCGGGCGCGGGCAAGATAAGAAAAAGGGGGGAGTGTAGCGGGAGGCCTCGGCAGACACGGGTGTCTCCCTGTCTCCGTGCCCCCTCAGGAAAAAAAGGAGGCGCCGCTCCAATGAGGTGGGGGGGGAACAACATCCCTCCGCGGAGGAGTCGGTGCCCGCCGCGTGTCCCGCGTCCCCCACCGGCGCCCCCAAACTGCGCCGTAGGCACGAGGAATCTGTCCCCGGGAGGGTGAGGCAATCGAGGCTGCCCAGCCGCTGCCTCCTGGAAATGGCGTGAAAGATCTGCCTGTCGTGGGAGGCGTGGGGCCAGCGGAAGAATGCGTAGCCGCCGGGTCGAGCGTCCCGGGGACTGAGGCGGGCGGGGCCGAAAAGGCCGAACCTGAGGCCGCCCAGCCAATACCCAACTTCCCCCGGGATTTGCTCGACTCGGCAGAAACTGACACTGCAGACAACTGTAATATACATCCACACGCTGGGCCGGGGGGTGGCGGCGGGGAGGGGGAAGAACAACAACCCTCGCCCCCTACTTTGGAGCTGAGGGACTTGGTGGACCTGGAGAATTTCCTAAACCAGGTCTCTCCGTGTTCCCCGGCTCCTGGGGCGGAGGAGGAACCCCTTCCGCTGTCGCTTCCCGACCCAGCACCAATTTTAAAAGAGCCCAGTGGTGACTCCTCTGCCGATGATCCTGGGGGTGGGATCGGGGCAGAGCCAGGGCCGGATGGAGCGGCCGGGCCGTTTGCCGTACCTCGTGCGGTCGACGGGCTGGCTGCTGGCGGCGACCTCCCGGAGGGGGACGGGGACTCGGTGGGGGACGCGGGTGAAGATCTCGAGTCCATCGCCAGTGAGGCGGTGGATCTGCTCGCGTCCGCCGCTGAGACCCTCCTCATTCCTGCAAAGGAACTCCGGGACTTTTTGGTCCAGTGCCGGGGTCGCCGCGACCAAGCCCGACTGGCCCTGGAAAGATGGTCTGAGCCGGTGTTGCTCGTCGCGTCCGTCCGCGCCGCCGCTAAAACCATGGCCGTGGGCGGGCCCTTATCAAAGGTGCAAGGCCTTGAGCTGCGCCGGCTCAAAAAGTTCCTCGCAGGGCTGCTGAAGGAGTGGAGGTCAACAAACGACTCCACTCCCTCCCCCACAATAGGTTAGGTAGAGGTTGCACTATGCTCTTGTCATGAAGATAACCATAGCCAGCCTCAACATCAACGGCGGCAGAGAGGCACGCCGTAGATTTAACAATTTTTCGCTCCTGCGGGAGGGGAAATATGCGGTGTGCTTCCTGCAAGAAACCCACACCGTTCCGGGAGACGAAGCCACGTGGCTCCTGGAATGGCAAGGAGAGGTCCGCATGAGCCACCTCACCGCCACTTCTAGTGGGGTGGCCATCTTGCTGGCCCCGCATTTTCAGCCGGAGATCTTGGGGGTCGAGGAGCCCGTGCCAGGCCGCTTGCTGCACGTAACGGTTCGCCTGGGGGACGTGCCGCTCCATCTCGTGAACGTGTACGCCCCTCAGCCCGGCCCGCAGCAAAAGCGCTTCTTCGAAGAGGTGTCCGCTCTTCTTGGCTCCGTCGACGCGGCGACTGCATTGTCCTCGGGGGGGATTTTAACTGCACCCTCGAGGCGAGGGACCGCTCCGGTGCCCCGCAGTGCATGACGGCGATGGAGAAGTTGAGGGACCTGGTCGGGTCCTTCGACTTGGTGGACGTCTGGCGAAATCTCCATCCCGACTCCAGCGCCTTTACTTGGGTGAGGCCTGGAGTAGGATGGTCCAGAGTCGACCGCCTTTACATGTCTCGGGCGTACGTTTCCTGGGACCCGGCGGCCTCCATGCGGCCGGTGCCGTGTTCGGACCACCACCTGGTGTGGGTGGAGCTCGCTTCGCTCCGCGCGAGGACGGGGTCCGCGTACTGGCATTTTAACAACCAGCTGCTGGAGGACGTGTGGTTCCAGGACTTGTTCCGTAGTTTCTGGGCCGACTGGAGAAGGAAGCAGGGGGGCTTCCCCTCCTTGAGGCTATGGTGGGACGTGGCAAGGCTCACGTCCGCGTCTTCTGTCAAGAGTACGCGAGGGGGTCGACCAAGAGGCAGGCGGCCAGGGTCGGGCGCCTAGAAAAAGAGGTGCTCGACCTGGAATCCCGTCTCGGTCAAGTCGTCGAGGACCCGGCCCTGCAGACGGTGTACGAAGCTAAGAAGGCTGCGATGAAGGACCTGCAGCTCGTCGGGTCCCGAGGCGCGTTCGTGAGGTCGCGGATCCGGTTCCTGCGGGATCTGGACCGCGGCTCCCCCTTCTTCTACTCGCTGGAAAAAAGGCAGAGTGTCCGTAAGCAGCTCTTGACGCTGCTGGCCGACGACGGCTCTCTCGTCTCGGATCCGGAGGGCGTCAACAACAGGGCCCATGAATATTACGGGGCTCTGTTCTCTCCGGATCCGTCCAGCGAGGAAGCGCGTAGAGTTTTGTGGGAGGACCTGCCGAAAGTCAGCCCGGAGGGCGGTGAAAATTTGGAAGCTCCGCTAAGCCTGGCGGAGCTGACCGGTGCCCTCGCCCGGCTCTCGAGGGGAAAATCCCCGGGGCTGGATGGGCTGACTGTGGAGTTCCACAGGGCGTTCTGGGACGTCCTGGGGAGCGACTACGCGCGGGTCCTGGGGGAAAGTCTGGCGACCGGGGAGATGCCCCTCTCTTGGCGCAGGGCAGTCATCGTCCTGCTGCCTAAGAAGGGCGATCTTCGCCTCCTTAAGAACTGGCGCCCGGTCTCCCTCCTCAGCACGGACTACAAAATCTTCGCCAGGGCGATGTCTGCTCGCCTTGGTGCCGTGCTGGACCACATGATCCACCCCGACCAGTCCTACACGGTCCCGGGCCGGACAATCCACGACAACATCCATCTGGTCCGGGACCTCATCCATCACTCCCAGGAGGCTGGTCTGTCGGTCGCCTTCCTATCTCTCGACCAAGAGAAGGCGTTCGACAGGGTGGATCACGACTATCTGCTCGGAACTCTGCGCGCTTTCGGGTTCGGGACGCATTTCGTCGCCCGGATCCGACTTTTGTACGCCGCCGCGGAGTGTCTGATTAAGGTTAACGGGTCCTTGACGGCGCCCCTTCGCTTTAGAAGAGGGGTGCGCCAGGGATGCCCCATGTCCGGCCAGTTATATGCCATCTGCGTGGAGCCTTTCCTGCGCCTCCTGCGGACGAGGCTGACGGGACTGGCTCTGCAAGGGCCGGGCGTGGAGGTCGTCATCTCGGCTTACGCCGATGACGTGCTCCTCGCGGTAGAGGATGCCGCTGACCTGCGGAGGATGCGTGAGTGCCAGGAGATTTACTCGGCCGTGTCCTCCGCCAGGATCAACTGGGAGAAATATTCCGGACTCCTGGTGGGTCAGTGGTGGGTGGACTCCCTGCCGGAGGAGCTCAGGCCTTTTGCCTGGAGCACAACCCATCTCCTCTATCTAGGAGTCTACCTTAGCCCCGACGAGGAAGCCTGGCCGGCGAACTGGCAGGAGCTGGAGGCCAAGGTCGCCGCTCGCCTCGGGCGCTGGACAGGACTGCTCCGAGTGCTGTCCTCCAGGGGTCGAGAGCTAGTCATAAACCAGCTGGTGGCCGCAATGTTGTGGTACCGGCTGGTCACTTTGACCCCTCCCCCTGCGTTTGTCGCCAAGATATAGAAGAAGCTGGTGGACTTCTTCTGGAACAACAGGAAGCACTGGGTCTCTGCCGCGGTCTTGAGTCTCCCGCTTGAGGAGGGCGGTTAGTCGTTGGTGTGCGTCAGCGCCCAGCTCGCGACTTTCCGTCTTCAGACCCTGCAGAGATACCTTTACGTCGAGCCCCCTCCTCGGTGGTGTGCTCTGGCGACGTATTTCTTCCGCCAGCAGCGCGACCTCAATTACGACACGCAGTTCCTGTTTGTGAACTTGAGGGGTGTTAGGACCGCCCTCCGGGAGCTGCCTGTCTTTTACAAGGAACTCATCAGGGTCTGGAACAAAGTCTCCACCAAGCGCAGCTCTCCGCCGGCTGGAGTGGCAGCTGTCCAGCAGGAGCCGCTGCTCGGGAATCCGTACCTCCACGACTGAGGTTTTATGTGGCGGTCGGAAGAGAGGGCTGTGGCTGGTGAGGTGACCAGGGTCAGGGACCTGCTCGATGGCGGAGGAGCGGGCTGGATGGCGCCAGGCATGCTGGCACGGCGCCTAAATTCAGCAAACGTCCGCCACGCGGCCAAAGCCATCGAGTCGCTAAAAACAGCTTTGGGCCCTGACTCTGTTAGGTGCATCGAGGAGGCTCAAGCACGTGGGGAGATCCCGTCCGAACTGACCGCCGTCCGGACGGAATTCCTCATCGGCGCCAAACCCCGGAACCTCCCTCGGGGGCCAGCGCCTCACAACTTGAGCCGCCTCGGGGAAATCCCCTCCGTGCCTTTCAGTTCCGCGCGGAGGGGTTTCATGTAGGGGCTGCTCCTGCACACTCTCAACTTTGCCATCCTCGCCGGCCGTCCGGACACGCCATGGCGTACCATCTTGCTGTCCGGAGGAGGCGGGGGTCCCCGATGGAGGGCACTCTACGCGGGAGTCCTCCCACTATTCATCGGGGACTTGGCCTGGAGGGTGGTGCACGGAGCAGTGCCGTGCAACAAATTTTTAAGCCGGTTCACAGACTCCCAGGCCGCCTGCAATTTCTGCGGTCTGGAGGAGTCCGTATTCCATGTTTTTATTGAGTGCACGAGGTTGCAGCCCCTATTTTATTATTTAAAGGGGCTGCTCCTGAAATTCTGGCTGCACTTCAGTCCCACTCTCCTGATCTTTGGGCACCCTGTGCGGAGGGGAGCGGGTAGGCCCGAGGGCCTCCTCGTAGGACTGCTCCTGGGCATGGCCAAGGGTGCCATCAGCCGGTCCAGGCAGCGGGCGGTCGAGGGGGTCGTTCAACCTGACTGCCTGCCTCTCTTCCGCTCTTACATCCGGTCCAGGGTGTCTTTGAAGATGGAGCATGCGGTGTCCACCGGTACGCTCGCGGCCTTCCGCGAGAGGTGGGCACCGGAGGGACTGGAGTGCATCATCACGCCCGGCAACCAAATTTTAATTTGATTTTACGTTTTAAAGTTTAATTTGTTTTAATTGCCGGTGCTTTTAGTGTCCCCCTCCCCTTTTATAGGGGGCACTGGGGGAAAAAAAAAATTGATTTTAGTGCCCAAAAAAAAACCAAAAAAAGAAAAACACAAAAAAAAACCCACAAAAAGGAAAAAAAAGGGCCTTGTAAATGTCTGGTGTGTCATCCAGGTCGGGTGGCACGGATTAATGTTTTATGTTTTCAGATAAACTCCAAAAAGAGTTTCATGCACAAGGGCCAATGGTGGAGCTTTGGAGGCGTGGCCTATTCAGTTGGAGCCTGGAGCAGTGAGGGAATTGGTTACCTGCTTTTGCTCCTGTTTGGAAGGCCTTGAGAGCCCTGAGACCAGCCCAGGAAGAGGAGGAAGGAAGGGGCTTCATTACCATCCATCTAGAGTGAGAGGAGGAGAGCAGAAGACTGTAACACCTTCATTATTCCTACAAAGAGTTGGAGAGAGGGGGAAAAAAAGAACTACTTACCAGTGTGGAAGGAGGGAAAGACTTCTACAGCCAAAGGTGGGTGTGTTTTGGTGCATTCCCCAAAAAGACTTTGTTGTATCGGTGGGGGGAGGAAAGAAGACCAATCGAGGGCCGGAACATCGCGGGGGGTGTGTGTGTGTGTGGAAGTGTGTGTGGGGGTCTTGCCTACAGCTAGGCCTACACACCACTGAAGCACCCCTCCCCCATTGCCTAGCCTGGGATAGCTGGAGCTACCAGGCTGAAGAAACTCAATTACCCTAATTAACATCGTTGGGAGTGTGTACCTGTGTGGCTCCAGCTGCCCCAGGCGAAGACATCTTCTCCCCCCACCAGAAGACCACCACAAAGACTGTTTTGTTTGCCATCTGGGGAGTGCACCCACCCATTGCTGTGAGGGGAGACCTGCCCTCGCAGTTTCCCTCTTTCCCACCCTCCCTTCTCTCTTTCTCTCTTTCTCTGTCTCTCCCCTCTCTCTCTGGGAGCACTTCCTCCCAATTGATTGAAAAAAAAGAAACAAAAAAAAACAATTAAGACAACTGAGCAGAGGGAGCAAGGCCCCTCCCCAATTGCCAACTAGGGGAGAGGAGTGCCTCTTTCAGAGCTCCCTCTGTTAAATACTTAAACGAGGCCACTTAAGACCATTAAGGCCTGTGACTTTGGGGTGGGTGTAGCCCTTAAAGGGACCCTGTGATGACGACCCCATCCACGCCGGTGGCAGGGCCAGCTAGGACATATGCGCAGGCGGCGTCCACATCCACGGCACCTCCTGCTGCCCTGCCACCGTTCAGACTGGTAACTAAAAAACACGGGGTCAAGAGCTACACTCACCCCGCAATGAGCATTGAGGAGTGCGTGCGGGAGATGGCTGGGGTAGTCGGCCCCTCGGCCATTGTCGCAGCCTCCAAGATGTCTGGGAAGGCCGTGTTCTTCCTGGGGTCGGAGCGGGCGGTGTCCCTGGCCCTCGAAAAGGGGCTCACGGTGGGCGGGACGTTCCTGCCGGTGGACCCTCTCGAGGCCACCGCGCAGAGGGTCATTTCAAACATCCCGCGTAGAGTTTCGTGGGAGGACCTGCCGAAGGTCAGCCCGGAGGGCGCCGACAATCTGGAAGCTCCGCTAAACCTGGCGGAGCTGACCGGCGCCCTCGACCGGCTCTAGAGGGGAAAATCCCCGAGGCTGGACGGGCTGACCGTGGAGTTCCACAGGGCGTTCTGGGACGTCCTGGGGGGCGACTACGCGCGGGTCCTGGGGGAAAGTCTGGCGACCGGGGAGATGCCTCTCTCTTGGCGCAGGGCAGTCATCGTCCTGCTGCCTAAGAAGGGCGATCTCCACCTCCTTAAGAACTGGTGCCCGGTCTCCCTCCTCAGCACGGACTACAAAATCTTCGCCAGGTCGATGTCTGCTCGCCTTGGCGCCGCGCTGGACCACATGATCCACCCCGACCAGTCCTACACGGTCCCGGGCCGGACAATCCAAGATAACATCCATCTGGTCCGGGACCTCATCCATTACTCCCAGGAGGCTGGTCTGTCGGTCGCCTTCCTATCCCTCGACCAAGAGAAGGCGTTCGACAGGGTGGATCACGACTATCTGCTCGGAACTCTGCGCGCTTTCGGGTTCAGGACGCATTTCGTCACCCGGATCCGACTTTTGTACACCGCTGCGGAGTGTCTGATTAAGGTTAACGGGTCCTTGACGGCGCCCCTTCACTTTGGGAGAGGGGTGCGCCAGGGATGCCCCATGTCCGGCCAGTTATACACCGTCTGCGTGGAGCCTTTCCTGTGCCTCCTGCGGACGAGGTTGACGGGACTGGCTCTGCAAGGGCCGGGCGTGGAGGTCGTCCTCTCGGCTTACGGCGATGACGTGCTCCTCGCGGTAGAGGATCCCGCTGACCTGCGGAGGATGCGTGAGTGCCAGGAGATTTACTCGGCCGCATCCTCCACCAGAATCAACTGGGAGAAACGTTCCGGACTCCTGGTGGGTCAGTGGCGGGTGGACTCCCTGCCGGAGGAGCTCAGGCCTTTTGCCTGGAGCACGACCCATCTCCTCTATCTGGGAGTCTACCTTAGCCCCGACGAGGAAGTCTGGCCGGCGAACTGGTAGGAGCTGGAGGCCAAGGTCGCCGCTCGCCTAGGACGCTGGACAGGACTGCTCCGCGTGCTGTCCTACAGAGGTCGAGCGCTAGTCATAAACCAGCTGGTGGCCGCCATGTTGTGGTACCGGCTGGTCACTTTGACCCCTCCCCCTGCGTTTGTCGCCAAGATACAGAAGAAGCTGGTGGACTTCTTCTGGAACAACAGGAAGCACTGGGTCTCTGCGGCGGTCTTGAGGCTCCCGCTTGGGGAGGGCGGTCAGTCGTTGGTGTGCGTCAGCACCCAGCTCGCGACTTTCCGTCTTCAGACCCTGCAGAGATACCTTTACGTCGAGCCCCCTCCTAGGTGGCGTGCTCTGGCGACGTATTTCTTCCGCCAGCAGCACGGCCTCAACTACGATACGCAGCTCCTGTTTGTGAGTGTGGGGGGTGTCAGGACCGCCCTCCGGGAGCTGCCTGTCTTTTACAAGGAACTCATCAGGGTCTGGAACAAAGTCTCCACCAAGCGCAGCTCTCCACCGGCTGGAGTGGTGGCCATCCCGCTGCCGGGAATCCGTACCTCCACGACCAAGGTTTTAGGTGGCGGTCGGACGAGAGGGCTGTGGATGGTGAGGTGACCAGGGTCAGGGACCTGCTCGATGGCGGAGGAGCGGGCTGGATGGCGCCAGACACGCTGGCGCGGCGCCCGAATTCTGCCAACGTCCGCCGCGCGGCCGATGCCATCGAGTTGCTAAAAACAGCTCTGGGCCCCGACTCTGTTAGGTGCATCGAGGAGGCTCAAGCACGTGGGGAGATCCCGTCCGAACTGACCCCCGTCCGGACGGAATTCCTCATCGGCGCCAAACCCCGGAACCTCCCTCGGGAGCCGGCGCCTCACAACTTGAGCCGCCTCGAGGAAATCCCCTCCATGCCTTTCAGTTCCGCGTGGAGGGGTTTCCTGTACGGGCTGCTCCTGCACACTCTCAACTTTGCCATCCTCGCCTGCCGTCCGGACACGCCATGGCGTACCATCTTGCCGTCCGGAGGAGGCGGGGGTCCCCGATGGAGGGCACTCTACGCGGGAGTCCTCCCAGTATTTATCGGGGACTTAGCCTGGAGGGTGGTGCACGGAGAAGTCCCGTGCAATAAATTTTTAAGCCGGTTCACGGGCTACCAGGCCGCCTGCAATTTCTGCGGTCTGGAAGAGTCCGTGTTCCATGTTTTTATGGAATGCACGAGGTTGCAGCTCGTTTTATTATTTAAAGGGGCTGCTCCTGAAATTCTGGCTGCACTTCAGTCCCACACTCCTGATCTTTGGACACCCTGTGCGGAGGGGAGCGGGTAGGTCCGAGGGCCTCCTCGTAGGACTGCTCCTGGGCACGACCAAGGGTGCCATCAGCCGGTCTAGGCAGCGGGCGGTCGAGGGGGTCATTCAACCTGACTGCCTGCCTCTCTTCCGCGCATACATCCGCGCCAGGGTGTCCTTGGAGATGGTGTCCAACCGGTACGCTCGCGGCCTTCCGCGAGAGGTGGGCACCGGAGGGACTGGAGTGCATCATCACGCCCGGCAACCAAATTTTAATCTGATTTTATGTTTTTTAAGTTAATTTGTTTTAATTGCCAGTGCTTTTAGTGCCCCCTCCCCTTTTATAGGGGGCACTCGGGGGAAAAAAATAATTTGATTCTGTGCCCAAAAAAAAAACACAAAAAAAAGGGCATTGTAAATGTTGGTCTTTCCCCCAGATTGGGGGGCACGGTTTAATGTTTTTCTGTTTACTCCTAAAAGAGTTTCATGCACAAGGACCCCCAAGTCCCTCTGCACCGCAGCATGTTGTAATTTTTCCCCGTTCAAATAATATTCCCTTTTACTGTTTTTTTTCCCCCAAGATGGATAACCTCACACTTTCCGACATTGTATTCCATCTGCCAAACCTTAGCCCATTCGCTTAACCTACCTAAATCTCTTTACAGCCTCTCTGTGTCCTCTACACAACCCGCTTTCCCACTAATCTTTGTGTCATCTGCAAATTTTGTTACACTACAGTCTGTCCCCTCTTCCAGGTCATCGATGTATATTGTAAACAGTTGTGGTCCCAGCACCGATCCCTGTTGCACACCACTAACCACTGATTTCCAACCTGAAAAGGACCCATTTATCCCGACTCTCTGCTCACTGTTAGCCAGCCAATTCTCGATCCATGGTAATACATTTTCTCTGACTCCGCGTACCTTTATCTTCTGCAGTAACCTTTTGTGTGGCACCTTATCGAATGCCTTTTGAAAATCTAAATACACCACATCCATCGGTACACCTCTATCCACCATGCTCGTTATATCCTCAAAGAATTCCAGTAAATTTGTTAAACATGATTTCCCCTTCATGAATCCATGCTGCTTCTGCTTGATTGCACTATTCCTATCTCGATGTCCCACTATTTCTTCGTTAATGATAGTTTCAAGCATTTTCCCCACTACAGATGTTAAAGTAACCGGCCTATAGTTACCTGCCTTTTGTCTGCCCCCTTTTTTAAACAGAGGTTTAAATAGAGATAATACCTTCAATTCCTTCGTCTAAATCATTAATGTACATTGTAGATAGCTGGGGTCCCAGCACTGAACTCTGCAGTACCCCACTAGTCACTGCCTGCCATTCTGAAAAGGAACCGTTTATTCCCACTCTTTGCTTCCTGTTTCCAACCAGTTTTCTATCCACTTCAATACATTATCCCCAATACCATGTGCTTTAATTTTACACACTAATCTCTTGTGTGGGAACTTGTCAAAAGCCTTTTGAAAGTCCAAATACACCACATCCACTGGTTCTCCCTTATCCACTCTACTTGTTACATCCTCAAAAAACTCTCGAAGATTTGTCAAGCATGATTTCCCTTTCATAAATCCATGCTGATT
The DNA here is from genome assembly GCF_044704955.1 of Pristiophorus japonicus. Lineage (NCBI taxonomy): Eukaryota > Metazoa > Chordata > Chondrichthyes > Pristiophoridae > Pristiophorus > Pristiophorus japonicus. Next base: position 83,550,905 of record NC_091983.1, read on the forward strand.
TAGACCGAGCCTGTCACTGCTTTTCAGATGCGCTGCTATTACATCTTTAATAATTGATTCCAGCATTTTCCCCACCACCGATGTCAGGGTTACCGGTCTATAATTCCCTGTTTTCTCTCTCCCTCCTTTTTTTAAAAGTGGGGTTAAATTAGCTACCCTCCAATCCATAGGAACTGATCCAGATTCCATGGAATGTTCTAAAATAACCACCAATGCATCCACTATTTCTAGGGCCACTTCCTTAAGTACTCTGGGATGCAGACTATCCTTGGCCTTTTAAAGGTGCTGAGCTGATCCAGCATGTCAGCATCCTTTTATTGTCACATAAATAGGTATCAAAGCACAAGTACATGTGATGCATTGAATTGGATCAATACCTGTTCCTGGCTCCTGGGCCAATTTTATTTCACCTGAAGTATTTGTTTCTACTTTAAAAGATGAATATACGATCTAGTGCCTCACTCTTCTGTAAGGACATTCAAGGTAGCCAATTTAGAAAATGGAGTCTTCAGAATTGGACTCAAATGGGCCAAAGGAGAGAGAAGACATGCACAAAAGAGAATCACCAGGAGCTGGTTTGGCATTGGTCTCCCAAAATCACGAGTAAGTATAAAAGCACCCAAGACAAGACAGGGCCGAAATTGCCCCACGCCCGAAACGAGGCACCCCTACCATTTTGTAGGTGCTATTGGGGCGGACATTCCGGCAATTTTCAGCTCTTTGGTTTTTGTTTCCAGTCGGAGCGGTGTTGGTGTCGGGAGAGGGGCAAAAGTGTAGTCGTGTTGGAGTGGCCACCATTAGCGGAGCGGAAGTGGGGGCGGAATGGAGTGGCCGACGCTCCAAGTCATCAGCACCGCACTGATGATGTCAGCGTGACGCAGATATGCCGCGTCACAACGTCCCTCCCCTTCAGTTAAATGGGAGGGCTGCTGCGAACTCTGCAGCCACTTTAGTGGCAAACACTGGGCCTCCAGGGAGGGTTTCGGCTGGGCCAGCGGCCTGGCACCCAAGAGGGGATGCCAGGCTGCCTGTTGGCCGCCCGGCCGAACCCGCGGGCATAATTGTCAGCTCAACCTGGCAGTCGGCTGACAATAAAAAATAAAATGGAGTCGCCAGCAGCCGCCTCCCCTTTAAGGGCAGCTGCGCTGTCCAGCCACAAAAAGGGTACAGACAGAAAAAGTTGTCAGGGGCACTGACCGGTGGCAGCGCCACAACTACAGAGCAATTCCGCAAGGCACTATTTCTCGTGGGGCAATTTCTGAAAGGGCGTTGTGCTGGTCGGTATGGGGTCGGCGCCTGCACGACTCGGCGGAAAAACGGGCGCGGCGGTCGCGTACACCGCTACAAAACTAAAGGAGGGCAATAGACAAAATGGCGGCCTCTCCGCGCCAACCGAGCAGTGATTTATTACCTATCTGTGGTCGCTTCACGGTCACTGCCCTTATAGAATGGAGCAATTTCAGCCCGACTTCTCCACAGCTACTGTCAATCTGATATGTCAAGAACTGTGTTTCCATTGTGTGGGATAGGATCTATCAAAATTTCATCATCCAATGTTAGAAGATGCACCTCCCAGATTATAAACCTATTTATCCCTCACCTGGACAGTGAGGAGTGAGATACTTCAATAGAAAGACAGCACTGAATGAGATAATAGATTGGGGGAATGGGGATAAGGAAGAAAAATTGAAAAGAGGCCTTGGAGAGGGAGCATGAAAGGAAACTGAAGACCTGAAAATTACCTGAAGTAACAAGAAAACATTCAGTATGAGAAATGTGTGACCAGTGCTAAACTATACATGAAAATATACAGGAAATTTAATTTAAAAATGGAAAAATATGGAAGAAGAAAAACTCTGATCACGTTGTAGTAATTAAGTTGTTAAATTTGCATGAATATATGTAATATTCCATTGGCTAATGTATCTTGCTCTTGGTTATAATTAGCTGTAATGGTTACACAAAGTGCTACTGATTATATATTTTTTTCATAAATTAAAATATTCCAGTATTGATTCGCTCAGTTCTGCTTTTTTTAATACTTAGCCTGGGGATTCTCTGGCTGCAGTCATACCGGAAAAGAATCAACCAGATGTTGCAAATTATCAATGCACACTACACCATAATAGAGAAAGAGTTGTGGACATTGGGAGTTCGAATGTGGGTGTATGGAATTTATATTAGCAATTTCTTGTGAGTATAAAGGCTAATACCAGTGGCAATTTGAACATTACTGGCCAACAATTTGGGGAGTCTGTTGCATCTTGCAATACCCATCTGGCATCTGTCTATCCCTGAATTGCTGCATCAGCTTTGTGGTTTTTGTGTGTATTGCATTGCACGTAAGCTTTGTTAGATTGTTGTATTCTTTATTTTTAAGATTACTGATGATCAATGGGGAAGCTCACAAAATCTCAACCTTCATACATTAAACAGTGTATGTGATGCACTCCTTCCAATTTTCATACATTGCGAATGCCTGTCATGGCACAGTGGTAGCATCCCTGCCTCTGAGTCAGAAGGTTGTGGGCTCATAAACCCACTCCAGCGACCTGAGCACATAATCCTCCAGATTGACACTTCAGTACAGCACTGAGAGAGGGCTTACCCAGTGCTACCTCAAGCGAACCGTCTACATCCTCCAGGGTATATGTAACTATGTTGGAGCTTGCCAAAGGTAGTGAAAGTGCTCCATAGTGCTATTAAGTACTGGCTTGATAGGAATCACTGGCTCGACTAGTAATCTGTTCTTTCAGGCCTACAAAAAAAGAACAGGAACATGCCAAATTCTGTCTCAAGGAAGCACCTTCAAACAGTCTCTAAAATGCAATATACGGTTCATGGTACTTTTAGATTGAATGTATGCCTGCATGTCAGTGACTAAATACGGGTATAGACACAAGACCAGCATAGCAATAATACTATCCTCCTCTACTTCCATATGTTATCAGACCCAATAATGTTGAGAATTACCTCTTCAATTGGTATCTAAAGTTTGTAATGCCTGTGTGCTGCTCTGGTTTTGCTTTGTTCCCTTTTTTTACATAGCAGTTTTTCAGGTTTAAGTAGCACTGGCAAACAACTGCCGATTCTGACTAACATTCAGTGGACATATGACATGCAGCTAGATTGGCTTACTCAGATTTCCTGTGTCAAGTTCCTTTAGGATTACTGTGATACCAAAATTTGTTTTTTGTCCTTCTCCCATACTACAATATAGCCATATATAGTAAGCATTCAGTGTGCTATTTCTTTCATGGCAGTGCTGCATAGGACTTTGTGGCATACCTACTTAGGGCAGGTATTTAGCATTGTAGCTTTACCTTAGCAACTTTCTTAAGGACAACCATCTTCTTCCTGTATCCAAGTCCACATATTCTGGACACAGCATTTAATCTTTCAGCAGTCTACTGCTAAAGTAGTTTATTTCCCACATTACAACAATGACTACACTCCAAAAGCACTTAATTGGCTATAAAGCGCTTTGAGACGACCTGTGCTTGTGAAGGGCGCATAAATGTCTTTCTTTATAAATGTCTATATAAATGTCTTTCTTTTATTTAACATTTACAATGATGGACCACGTACATGAAATGCATTGGGCAGGATGCTCTACTTTGGAGTGGAGTAGCATTGGACCAGGACTTCTGCCTACTTCTCCTTCTCTACCTCATTTCATTGGATTGAGTGTCACTGCATATTCATGATGGGTTCCTGATGGGATTCCTGCCAAGTGGAATCTTGTCAGTGCCCAGCTGCAAAATCTCAGTGATGTCACATGCCATTGCAGGACTATCTGCGAAGAGACACTTGGTCACTCAACCAGAAAACACCAGGACTGGTTTGATGAGAATGATCAGGAAATCCAAGAACTAATAGATCGCAAGCACAGAGCATTTCTGAGCCTCAGGCACCAACCCAACTCGGGAGCAGCAAAACAACAGTACAGGCGGCTCAAGGCTGAGGTCTAACAAAAAATCCGGTACCTAAAGAACAAGTGCTGGATGGAGAAAGCACAGGAGATACAACAACTAGCCAACAGCCATGATGTGCGAGGATTCTTCATCACAGTCAAGGCCACCTACAGGGTCCAAACTCCCAAGGGCCCACCCCACTGTTGGCCAAGAACAGGGAAACACTCATCAAGAATATCGGGCAGTCAGGACCCGCTGGAAGGAGCACTTCAAAGATCTCCTCAATCGAGACTCTGCCTTTGACTCAAGTGTTCTCGACTCCATCCCACAGCATGCGACCCACCACCACCTCAGTGAAATCCCAACATGGCACATAAGACAGCTCAAGAACAACAAGACTACGGAAGCGGATGGAATCCTTGCTGAAGCGCTAAAGTATGGTGGAGAGGCGCTGTTGGCACGGATACATGACGTCATCTCTCTCATCTGGAGGGAGGAGAGCATGCTGGGAGATCTTAGAGATGCAGTGATCATGACCATCTTTAAAAAAGGGGACAAGTCTGACTGCGGCAATTACAGGGGAATCTCCCTGCTATCAGCCACTGGGAAAGTTGTCGTTAAGAGTCCTCCTCAACCGTCTTCTCCCTGTGGCCGAGGAGCTCCTCCCGGAATCACAGTGCGGACTTTGTCCCCTACGGGGCATAATGGACATGATCTTTGCAGCGCGGCAGCTGCAGGAAAAATGCAGGGATCAGCGCCAGCCCTTATACATGGTCTTTTTCGACCTTACAAAGGCCTTTGACACTGTCAACCACGAGAGTCGATGGAGCGTCCTCCTCCGTTTCAGATGCCCTCAAAAGTTTGTCAACATCTTTCAGCTGCTCCACGACGACATGCAGGCCGTGATCCTTACCAACTAATCTATTACAGACCCAATCCACTTGCAGACGGGGGTCAAACAGGGCTGCGTCATCACTCCAACCCTCTTCTCAATCTTCCTCGCTGCCATGCTCCACCTCACAGTCAACAAGCTCCCCGCTGGAGTGGAACTAAACTACAGAACCAGTGGGAAGCTGTTTAACCTACGCCACCCAACCTCTATCGTTGAGCTACAGTACTCGGACGACGCCTGCGTCTGCGTACATTCTGAAGCTGAACTCCAGGATATAGTCGATGTATTTACTGAAGCATATGAAAGCATGGGCCTTACGCTAAACATCTGTACGACAAAGGTCCTCCACCAGCCTGTCCTCGCCACACAGCACTACCCCCCAGTCATCAAGATCCATGGCACGGCCCTCGACAACGTGGATCATTTCCCATACCTTGGGAGCCTCTTATCAACAAAAGCAGACATTGATGCGGAGATTCAACATCGCATCCAGTGTGTCAGTGCAGCCTTCGGCCGCCTGAGGAAGAGTGTTCGAAGACCAGGCCCTCAAATCTACCACCAAGCTCATGGTCTACAGGGCTGTAGTACTACCCACCCTCCTGTATGGCTCAGAGGCATGGACCATGTACAGTAGACACCTCAAGTCAGTGGAGAAATATCACCAATGATGTCTCCGCAAGATCCTACAAATCCCCTGGGAGGACAGGCGCACCAACATCAGCGTTCTCATCCAGGCTAACACCCCAGCATTGAAGCACTGATCACACTCGATCAGCTCCGCTGGGCAGGCCACATAGTTCGCATGCCATACACAAGACTCCCAAAGCAAGTGCTCTATGCGGAGCTCCTTCACAGCAAACGAGCCAAAGGTGGGCAGCGTAAACGTTACAAGGGCACCCTCAAAGCCTCCCTGATAAAGTGTGACATCACCACTGACACCTGGGAGTCCCTGGCCAAAGACTGCCCTAAGTGGAGAAAGTGCATCCGGGAGGGCGCTGAGCACCTCGAGTCTCAACGCCAAGAGCGTGCAGAAATCAAGCGCAGGCAGTGGAAAGAACATGCGGCAAACCCGTCCCACCCATCCCTCCCCTTAACGACTATCTGTCCCACCTGTGACAAAGTCTGTAGCTCTCGTATTGGACTGTTCAGTCACCAAAGAACTCACTTCAGGAGTGGAAGCAAGTCTTCCTCGATTCCGAGAGACTGCCTATGATGATGACAAGAGAGGACCAGGCATTTAAAAGGGAAGACAAACCCTAAAGATCAAGGGAGCTGCAGCCTTGTAGGTCTCTGCTGAGATCCAGGGCTAAGTGCCACCTTCCACACGGCAGTACCAGGAAGCAGTGGTTGGTAACTAGAATGGATAGGTGGGAAATAGGCTGAGGTCCACGCTGCACTCTCTGCCAGCATTTGCAAGCGGCAGGTAGAAAAGGATTTAGGTCAATGAGGCAGGGATAAGCCTCATCATCTAATTTTGTCTCATTCATCACTATCCCAACCAGTTTGTGTAAAATCATGGAGAAGAATCTAGCCAACTTGGGAATAGTGAAGCACTTGTCCTAACCTTTTCTATCGTCACTTACTTAAAGAAGGAGGTTACTTTGTTCCACAGAGAATCTTTGTTGGGCTTAACATCCAAAACTATTCTGGTCATCTGAGATGCAAGCTCCAGTTGGAGTTATCCAAGGATACTACTCCTGAGATTTTTAATCCTTATGTATGTATATATATCACTCAGATTTCCATGAATGGAAAATCACAGGCTAGGGCTGCACAATTTTACAATATGGCCTCCTGGCACGCACCAGGAGTGCCGCAACAGAATTTTTACCCCATATTTCGAGATGGATGCTTGCCTTGTCCATGGGTGGAACTGAGTATATCAATGGTGGTGGCATTTACTGATTTTCATTTGGACTGTTGGTTTCAATTGATCCACAAGGTTTTTAATAGCTTGTAATAAGATTCTACACATGGCGATAAATCTCTGGAGAGTGGCCTGGACTCACAGAAGGTATCAAGATTGAGAGCTTGAAGAGATCCCATTTTAGTTCTAGCACATGCTTTCTTTAAGTTACATTGTTTTGAGTTATCTGTGTTGCTAACATGGAAACCTCCAACTTGGCTCCTTTAACATCTTATTAAAAATGCCACCATGTGAAGACATAGATTCTAGAACAAGGATTTAGGCTTATTGTCATCGGTCATGCATTTTACTTTAGTTTCTTAGTAATATCATTGAATTTCTTGTCTGGGTTTCTTTGAAATTTACAGGACCCAATATCATGTTTTATAATTAGACCCAGGAGACACGTGTATGTCCATCTGTAACTGGGAAAGGTTTCCTGCAGTTTATGTGGAATTTAAAAGCAGCAACGGACATGAAACTTACTCCGTTAAAATCTCCCAAGACTCAAAGCAAAACTCCAAAAGTTTTACAAAATCAAACACTGTGATGTAATCATTTTTCAAGATGCTCTCGTGGCACATAGCTTATGACTGATGCCAATGGCAGGAGAACAAAAGCTGAAGGTGATCCATGAGGGGATGGCGTTCAAGCTAGTTTTAATGCCAAAGTAATGGATATAAGCAAGTGGAAGTTCCAGAGGATTGATTTTTTTTGGTTGCTGATCACATTTTACAATACAAGTTTGTGGAGTATGGGTAAGTGAATTATTCAGCTTTAAAAACCATACATTTGTTTCCAACAAGTTAATAAAGGTTTTACAAGAATTATTGCATGATCTGAAAAGTACTCTGTTATCTGAACATTAATAATGGAAGTAATTTATTGTTGCTCCATCTCAACTCAGCATGTCCTCCTGTGAGTTCACTGCCCTCCTATCCTCCATTAATCTCTCGCTCCATTTCAACTTGCCTACCCATGGTCACGGCCACCCCCTTGACCTTGCCATCTCACGAGGCCTCTCTACAACCATTGTGTCAATCACAGATAAGGACATCACTAATAATTTTCTTGTATCCCTCTCCACTCACATCGCCGTTCCCCACCCAACCTCATTTCGTTGTGTCCGCTAATGGAAAAAACTCTCCCCAAATCATTTACAACGGCATTTTCAAATTTGCGAATGTCCAGCCTTTGGTCCTCTATTCATGACATTTTGGCAGCTACCAATCTTCAATCACACCCTCACCTCCACCTTTGATGCCTTGTCCCCATTAAAACCATTAGTCTCTCAACCTGGTTATTCCCGTGGTATGGTCCTGATGTCCAAGGAATGCAGACTTGAACATTGATGATAAACAACTGGTTTAAGCTGTCCATCACCGGATCTGGTTGGACCACAAAAAGCATTATAGGACCCTGCTCTCCTCTGCCAAAACTGCTCACTATTCCAGGATCATCCTGGAATGCAAAGATAACCCCCATCTTCCCTTCTGCACTAGTCTTCTTAAACCTCTCTTCCCTGCCCCCTCCACCCTCACCTCCAACAACAAAGTGCAGGGAGTTCATTGACTTCATCACTAAGATTGAGACCAATGGTTCAGCTGCCTCTGCCACTTTCTTTCCTTCCCCCAGTCCACCGGGCTAAACTTCCCCAAGGTCCCCCCATCCCCTAGCCTTGCACTTTTCTCTAATTCTCATCATGCCCTCTCCGAGCGCATTTGTCCATTCGACCCACCTCCTGCTCCCTTGACCCTATTCTCACCAAACTGTTGACCAGTTCCCTTCCTGGCCCTCATCTTAGCTGATATTCTTAACAGTTCCCTCTCCTCAGGTATTGTCACCCTCCCGTTCAAATTTTCTGCCATCACTTCCCTCCTCAAAATGAAAATTCTTGTCCCTCTGTCCTTGCAAACTACCGCCCCATCTCCAACTATACCTTTCCTCTCCAAAGTCCTTGAACGTGTTGTCGCCACCTAAATCCGAGACCAACTTTCCCACAACTTCATGTTTGAATCCCTGTATTCAGGTTTCTGCTGTGAAACTTAAATGGGATTTATCAAAGTTACAAATGACATCCTATGTGACTGTAACCATGGTAAACTATCCCTCCTCATCCTTCGCAACCTGTCTGCAGCCTTTGACAACACTTGACAACACTATCCCCCTCCAGCGCCTCTCCACCATCATTCAGCTGGGTGGGATTGCCCTTGCCGGATTCCATTCCTATCTATCCAATCAGAGCCAGAGAATCACCTGCAATGGCTTCTCTTCCCGCTGCCGCATCATTACATCTGGAGTTCTCCGAGGATCTATCCTTGGCCCCCCTCCTATTTCTCATCTACATGTTGCTCCTGTGCAAAATCATTCAAAAACACATTAGGTTCCAGATGTACACAGATGACACCCAACTCCACTTCTCTCGACTCCGCCAGTGCCTCTGAATTGTCGCACTGCTTATCCGACATGCAGCATTAGATGAGTAGGAATTTCCTCCAATTATTGGGAAGACCGAAGCCATTGGCCCTGATATTTACGGAGAGGCGGCAGGGAAGACTGGAAACGGCCAATGATTCCGGCAATTCCAGGGATGCCCAGAAACTGGCCAGTGACAGACTGGCCATCTGGAAAACCAGGCAGTGGGGATGGTCCCCGGCAATCAGGAGGGGCGGAAGGTTGGCATTTGGGGCTCGGGACTTGCGACAGGGAGTGAGGGGGGAGGGGATTGCAGCCTGGAGGGAGAGACTGTGATTGGCAGGGGCGGGGCGAAGGCTGCCTTGAGGGGCTGGGGGGGTGGCACTGCTGTTATAGGCACTTATCTTGTGGAGCCAGCAGCTCCCACTTCCCTTTCACAGATGTTTCCCACCTTGTACCCTCTGTAAACTTGAGCTCATCCAAAACTCTGCTGCCTGTATCCTAACTGGCACCAAGTCCAGTTCATCCATCACCCCTGTGCTCACTTACCTACATTGGCAATAATCCAGGAATGCCTTGATTTTGAAATCCTGATTCTTGTTTTCAAATCCCTCCATGGTCTCACCCCTCCCTATCTCTGTAACTCCCTCCAGCTCTACAACCCTCTTTTGCACTCCCCCAATTCTGGTCTCTTGCGTATCTCTGATTTTCATTGCTCCCCTATTGGTGGCCATACCTTCAGCTCCCTTGGCCCTACGTTCTGGAATTCCCTCCCTAAACCCTGCCACTTCTCTCCTTAATGTGCTCCTTAAAACTTTCCTCTTTGACCTAGCTTTTGGTCACCTGTCCTAATATTTCCTTTTGTGGCTCGATGTCGAACTCTGTTTCATAACGCTCCTATGAAGTGCCTTGGGACATTTTACTATGTTAAAGACACTATATAAATGCAAGTTGTTGTTGTTGTTGTTGTTGATAGTAGCAACTCTATTAGTTAAGGAATATCTGAAATATAACCCAAGGTTTTCAAATATAAAAGGACCACAAATTCTGTTTGGTGATACAGGGTACACACAATTGAAAAAATATATACCTTAAATATACAAGTAGAATCCTTAATGTAGAATTGCCTACAGTATTCCTGTTCAATGTTAGCCTAGCTCATTGAGAAAGAAGTGAAATACCGTCTCATAAGACTTTGCATGGTTCACATATATTTAAGCAAGTTGCCGCAGAATCTACTGCATAAGTACAACTGGATCACTATGATGTACTGCTGCTGATGTCTTAGTGCTGTCAAGTAGCATTAGTTATAGATTACTTTAACACTTTACAATACCAAAGACAAACTCGATTCTGTGTGCCAACACTGAGAAACATAAATTGGAAAATATTTCTTAAGGATTAAATGAATCTCAATTAACCAGGTTATAAAGTGAAAATATTAAGAGGCCTAGAATTATATCACATTTTTAAATATTTTTCTTAGATTTTATAAATTATTTTGCTTGTCTGATCCAATTAACCCCTGCTGGAGTTCCATCCCATATTCTCCCATTGCCTCCAAAACAATGTTCAATTATCCATTCTTCATTTATAAGACTAGATTGGCAGTAATTCTATGAATGCTGACCGGTTTTCCACTTCCTAATCCAGGGATTGTAGTAACCCTGACACCCACACTCCTACCCGCAGCTGAGATCTGTTAACTCAACAAAGACCCCAGGAATTGACACCTTCTGGTCTGTTTGTTTCAGCCTTACTTAACTGAACCATTAGCATGTCTCCCATAATCACATTCTTAATACTGGATTTCAATTATCTATAGTGAATTATTTCTAAAATCAGCACTTTTTCATTTCTTAAAATCAACATTCATAATCGCTGTAGTTTAAAAGATACTCTCTTTCCTTATGTTTGTGTTTTTCTGATAACACAATTTTTTTTACAGTAAACCAAGACCTATTATGTATCTCTAGGTTAGTACTTCCAGATTTTAAAAAAATCTTTAATTGTTGAGTTTCACCTTTGTGTCAAGTCATTGTTCAACAGTTATCACGTGACCATTCTAAATGTTGGAGCTGCTTTCCAATTTTATTGGCCAATAGTAATCAAACAGTTCTAAGAATTCGTAAAGATCATCGACCTAAAATATTGAACTCTTGTTTCTCTCTCCATATATGCTGCCTGACCTGCTGAGTGCTTACAGCACTTTTTAATTCCAAAAATTCTTGTTACTTTCTCGCAACAGTTATTACGTGATCATTGTCAATTTTAAGCAATCTCATTGACCAACAGTAATCTTATTGTTCTGGATCAATGCTGGTTAAAGACTGACAGCGGTTTGGCAAGCTTCATGGTAGAGAATTACAGCCTGCTTCTGTCTCAGTGTTTACCCTTACCTTTACTCTACTTGCTAAGATGAGTGTCTCTAGGCAAGCGAGATGCCTCCTCGCCTTCAGGTGCCCTGAAGCCAATGCTTCCCAGTCTCTGCTGTTCACATCTGCAGTATCATCTGACTGCACGTGACCTGCTCTCTCCCTTATGGAGCAAAGAAGTGATGATGAAAGTTTATTGTACTCTAGAAGCTATCAATTGTCTGTTTCTGGATGCTAATACCATTTTTGTTCTAATTGTGCGTTCATTTGGCATTTTATATCAATAAAATCACAAGTGAGTTATAATCAGTGCCATAAGTCAAATTAAATTATATGCCACAGGTCTTTGTAATGTATTTATGTTCATGTTAACTTTCCACATACAGGCCTTGTTTTACCTTTTTTTTGTGTCATGTTTTATAAATAAATACATAAAAAACAAAAAATGCTGGAAATAATCAGCAGGTCAAGCACCAGCTGTGGAGAGAGAAACAGAGTTAATGCTTCAGGTCTTTCGTCAGAACTGAAAAAAGTTAGAGATGTAACAGATTTTAAGCAAGTACAAAGGAGGGGGGGGGGGGGGGAGGCAAGAACAAAAGGGAAGGTCTGTGATAGGGTGGAATGCAGGAGTGATTAAATGACAAAAGGTATGCGATAGTACAAAGCTAAAGGAGATTGTAATGGGAATAAAGAAACAAAATACGAGTCCAGAAGAGGTGTAAATATAAATGGCAGAAACATCAACAGCTGCCACATGAAAAGATAGGGGCAGAGGTTTTGGTCTGAAATTGTTGAACTCGATGTTGAGTCCAGAAGGCTGTAAAGTGTCTAATTGAGCTTACATTGAGCTTTGTTGGAACAGTGTAAGAAGCCGAGGACTGAGGTCAGAGTGGGAGTGGAGTGGAGAATTAAAGTGACAGGCGACCGGAAGCTCGGGGTCACGCTTACAGACTGAAGAGAGGTGTTCCACAAAGCAGTCTGCGTTTGGTCTCCCCAATGTAGAGGAGACTGCATCGTGAACAACGAATACAGTCATGTTTGACTGTAATGTTTCTGTGCTGAAAACAGTAGTTTGAAGATGCCAATTAATTCTGACCCATCAGATCTGCTTTGACTGAATGGACAGCAGTTTTCACCATCGTCACCTTTCCATTCAAAGTAAATTGTATAAACTACACTGGACAAACACTATAATGCAGTGACTGGTGATTTTGACAGATCAAGCCAGCACTGCTTCGAGAGACCTGTCATTCTAACATATGTACTGCAGTGCAGTTTCATAAAGTCCTTTAAGAGTGAGAAACATTCACTTTCCAACTGCAGCACCTCCTTTGTGCTTGCATGCTTAAGGATCTTTGAACTCTCCATATGTTTCTCAAACACATAAGGTGGTCCTTATTTTTACTCTTTTCTAGACGTGCAAAACATAATCTTCTTGGTAGCCTGACTGAATCAAAGTAATTGCTATAATCCTTCCAATACAATCACTAAATCACAATACTTATGAAAAAGTTACACAGAAATATCTTTTTTTACTAGACTTAACTTCGACTGAAAGAATATTAAAGTTTTAAACTTCTGGAGCTATTCCCAAAATCATTTTTTTTATAAAGTACAGAACAGCAGACTTCAACATTAGCTTTCAGGAATAGTATTTATTTGCTAAGGGCTACAACATTTGAAGTAATGTAAGTTCTTTAAATTATGCTGCAGTGGAAGGCTCCATGGCTCAAATTTGCCAGGTAGCTACAATAAAGTGTCAATTAAAAAGGACCAGGCATTTCCATTACATAACAGAGCAACCCTTTCTTTTAAAAGTGTTGACAAGTGTTGGAAAGAGGTTTAGTATTGTTTTTTTTACTATCCAGAGTTACAGTGTTTACTATGGGGGGGGAGTGGGAATCATTAACAAAACACAAAGAACACCTATGTAAATAATTGTTACAATCTGAAAAATCTGCCATTTTGAACTCTATAGAGAAAAGCAGTCGCATCAAACAGGGTATTTTACAGCACATTAATATCACAATGTTCTGTGCAATTGCAAACTTAAAGGATTTACTTTAAAATATATTCCAGGTTGTGCTCACTGATACAGTAACTGCATTTCACACTACAGCAACTCTTTATGCAGTTCGGTAATAATTCACATAAAGCGCATGTTTGCATTTCAGGTAATAGCATAGAAGAATATTTACAGTCAGTTAGCGGTTAGATCAGTCCCACCATTCTCTCACTCACATCCCACAATTTCTTTGCAACTGCATCGTCCATTGCCTTAGGCAATAATTCCTCCTGTTTGCAGTCTCCAAAATATTGCCTCGACACCCCTTTAACTTCAGGAGATGTAGCTAGGTAGAGAGAGGTTTGTGCTCCTTGTTCTGGCGTTTTAAAGAAAGCCCAGGACACCATCTTGAAGATCGGTTGTCCAATTAGAGGGATATCAATGTGTCTCCCCAGGTTTGTGCGCACAATGCCTGGGTGTAGCACATTTGCAGTGACCTCGGTATCTTCCAGATGTTTGGCGAGTTCACGAGTGAACAGGATATTGGCCAGTTTACTCCTGCTGTAACCAAAACTTTTGTTGTAGCTTTTTTCACTGTTCAGATCATCAAAGTTGATCTCACCATACTTGTAGAGCTTGGAGGACACCACCACAATCCTGCTTGGGGCAGAGCGTTTGAGGAGCTCGAGGAGGAGATTGGTCAGAAGGAAGTGGCCCAGGTGATTCACCCCAAACTGCATCTCAAAACCATCCTCAGTTTTCATGTAGGGACACTGGAAGATCCCTGCATTATTGATTAGGACATCTAGCCTTGGTTCTTCCTTTTGGGGAAAAGAAATTTAAAAAAAACTTTTGACCCACTGCTGTGATGCATTATTCACAAACAATTACAAAGCAATTGGAAGCAATAAGAATTCTCTGTCCTCTACAGGTTCATTAGTGACAAGATGTTTAAATAAAAGAATATTGGGTTGTTCTTCTATTGCAAATACATTTTTTTTAAAATAAACGGCCTATGGAAAAGCCCCCTGATAAGAATGGGAATTAATTGCAGGTCCCAATACAAGTCTGGGTCTTACTTATATGCAATTCCAGTCTTAAACCTTTCAGAGAGTGAACTGTTCATAATCAAATAAAGCTACAGGGGGTGGGATGGGTGTAAAAAGAAACAAACCCCCAAAAATAGATATTTTTTAAATGACAGTTTACGCAGGATAGAGATACATATGTACCAATGTTCCCTTTCAGCTGTGCGGCTGGACCTCACGCAGATGGCATTTCAATGCGAAAATGGGCCGCACAGCACCTTAAAGGGGGTATGCAGCCAAAAACATTAATGGGAAAATTGATATGTACACAATAAAAATCCTTCAATAAATTTCCTAACAACTCTTTGAAACTGTTCAAACACAGTTAATAAAAAAATTGTAAATGACAGATTCAACAATCGGCAGCTATTTGGTGCCATTGATCTCGTCAGACAATAAAGTCTCCTAAAATGTTTAAATGCGAGTGTATCACAGTTCAAATATTGTAGCTTTAATTCTGAAGTGTGCAGAACACTGGAGCTGAAACTGTATTCCTTCTTTACCAGAATCACTGATATTTGTGCTTATATTTTGTATCATTCCATATACAGTGAACGCATGGTCGTTGTCAATGTGGCTGCTATTTAAGAATAAAAATTGTCACCTTAAATGTATTTAAAAAATAGAAAAGTACAGCTGGTCTCACCCATTCGTGTTTAAACTCCCCAGCCCACTAACCGTAACAAACCTTATTCTAGTCTTACCAAGACTGCTCCACTTACTCAACCCACTTTACTAGAAAGTTAAATCGGCCACCAAAATTACCCATACTCTACACTAAAATGTAGCCTTATAGTGAGTGAGTGAGTGGTCTCTCTACAGAAAAAATGTGCCTGCGTGCTGCAAGACAAACCACAGTTGGTTATTTCAGTAGGTGGGATATGGCACTGGGGAAAAAGAAAAGCCTGTGGGCTAAGTGGCATGATGTTAAGATTGGATGGAGTAAGACGTGAGAGTTAGAACTTGCAAATTGGAGGGGGGGGTGGGGGAAGTGTTAACTTTAAAACAGGCATAATCCATTTGACTTCCGTTTTACCACCCCCTCACTATAACCCGAGGTTTGGCTGGCCCCAAGCAATGTGATGAAACAAAGGGCTTAATATCACTGAGACAAAAAAAGTTTGAAGAATCCCAGCAAAGATAAACCTCCAAGGTATACAGAAAAATAAACAGAAATGTGTAACAATTTTAACTATTGTTATCTTGGTTGTGGATCAGCAGCTGGTGAAATTGAGTCCACATGCACCACACTGAAGGAAGTAGAATACCCTTTCACCACTGGGACTCAGTGGGCGAGTAATTAGTGGTTTGCTAAGTGCAGAAATCAACATTGAACACCATCAACAGGCAGCAAAATGTGGCCATCAGGGCTCCAGTATTTAACAGAACCCTACATACCCTGCAATCAGAATGGAAAATGTTAAGAGTTGATAGAATCAAGAGTTCACACAAAGAAAAGCAGAACAGAGGGATTAGAAAGATTATCTGAAAGATTG
The DNA here is from genome assembly GCF_044704955.1 of Pristiophorus japonicus. Classification (NCBI taxonomy): domain Eukaryota; kingdom Metazoa; phylum Chordata; class Chondrichthyes; family Pristiophoridae; genus Pristiophorus; species Pristiophorus japonicus. Next base: position 83,566,996 of record NC_091983.1, read on the forward strand.
AGAGAAAACACTGCTAAATGGAACCTGCATATAAACAATAATGGGGCCAAAATTCCGGCGTCGCCAGGTCCGTACGGAATATGTACACACCCGGCGAGGCCCCGCAAAAGCCTGTTAAGTTTTGGCTCGACAGATCGCACGCATCCCCGCAGCCAGGACATTCGTGCAGGCGAGATTGGGCTATATGCCCTTAAAACTCCTGCGCCTGGTAAAAGCAGCCGCATAGCCTACTTTTACCAATGTTATTGTTTTAAAACACATAAATATTAAACATATTTTTATATTAAAAATCCTCTCCACGAAGGTAAGTTTATTTTAAAACCTATAAAAACACTTTAAACAAAAATCCAAAAAATATTTTTTTTTCTAAAACATTTAATGAACTTTAATTTCAATTAATTTTAATTATACAAAGTGTGCTTTATTTTTTTTATGCTGTGTTTATTGTGTTTTTTTTCATTAGTAGCAGTAAGAACTTGTAGATACGGAATTCTCATTGCTATTAATGAGAATACTGCACCTGATTGGTTGTGCAGTCACATATGACTTGCACCTTCTGCGTCCCAACCTCGAGGGCGGGAGCGTGCACAGAAGTGCGTGAAGAGAAGGCCTCGCCATTGCAATCGCAGGTACCTTCGGGACCACCAGGTAAATTTGTTAAAAATTCTCGAATTGGAGGCATTCGTCTGAAGGAAGCCTCCGACCTGAATTTCAAGCCCAATATTGTAACAGTCCTTCGATTTAAATCACAAAAATCACCTTTTCAGTGGTAGTGTCTGAAATATCTATATGTATAGTACACACACAGTAGAGACGGGATGATGCCGGACAGGAGATGGTCGATTGTTGGCGCAGGGCAGGAATTGGACCCACGAGTGGGCTGGTGAGCTTCATACATCGTGGGCTGCCCGACCTGTGTGAGAACAACACTGAATGTCGGGGCTATAAATAGAGCTGGAGCGCCGGGCCCTGGAACATCGTGGCAGAGGTGCGGCGAAATAAGGTATGGGGCCCAGGTGCAGCGCGGGCCTAACCACACTGCGATATGTGTGCGCACTAGCTCCATGCAGCAGAGCAGATTTCCAGAGTCCTGGTTAATCCTTGCCACTGGATAAAGACCTAGCTCTGTCAAGCCCGTGTGGTGGCTGATGTGCAACGGTCGACACACATTAAAAAAATTCACGCACAGGCATCGTCCACCCCCTCAACTGGAGTTCAGGACTGGAACATCGGGTCCTTGATTGAAACATCTGTGAACTCACATGGAAGCAAGTCATCCTCGTTCGAGGGACCCCCTATGATGATTTTGATGAAAAGCAGTGTTTAACATCACAGGTGGATTCAGTAATAGATTTCAAGAATATAAAATTCTAACCTTTTCAATAATTAAGTGAGGAAAGAGATGTGCAACCTTGTGTTATAAACTAAATGTACTTTTTATTTAAAGAGACATGTTATAAACATGCTGTGAAAGTCCCTTCCACGTATCTTTAATAGTTCACTGCACTCTGGTACCGGTTCCCTTAGACTGTAATGAGGTTAATATATTCCGCATCTTTTAAAAAGGTAAGACAGACCGACGTAACTATAGGCCTATTAGTTTGACATCAGTAATAGGGAGATCCTTGATGGACTCATTAGGGATGCAATTTATGACTACTTAGATAGAGAGGGACGTTTTAGAGACACCCAACATGGCTTCAAAAACCATCATGTCTTACAAATCTGATCGTATTTTTTGAATACGTCAACAAGGTGGTGGACGAGAGAAGCCCAGTAGACATTGTCTAGTTTGACTTCCAAAATGATTTTGTCAAGGTACCGCATAAGAAGCTTCTTTCCAAAATTGAAGTCTCTCGCATTAATGGCAATATATTGAGCTGGATTGAAAACTGGCTGAAAGGCCGTAGGCATTAACAACTTGTATTTATGTAGCGCCTTTAACGTAGTAAAACATCCCAAGGCGCTTCACAGGAGTGTTATAAGACAAAACAAATAAATTTGACACTGGGCTACATAAGAAATAATTATGGCAGATGACCAAAAGCTTGGTCAAAGAGGTAAGTTTTATGGAGTGTCTTAAAGGAGGAGAGAGAGTTAGAGAGGCAGAGAGGTTTAGGCAGGGAGTTTCAGAGCTTAGGGCCCAGGCAGCTGAAGGCATGGCTAACAATGGTTCAGCAGTTATAATCAGGGATCCTGAAGAGAGCAGAATTTGAGGAGTGCAGACATCTCAGGGTGTTGTGAAGCTGAAGGAGATTACAGAGATAGAGAGGGGCGAGGTCATGGAGGGATTTGTAAACAAGGATGAGAATTTTGAAATCGAGGCGTTGCTTAACCGGGAGAACAGAGATGATGGTGAGTGGGACTTGGTACGAGTTAGGACACGGGCAGCCGAGTTTTGGATGACCTCAAGTTTACCTAGGGTAGAATGAGAGGGGCCAGTCAAGAGTGTGTTGGAATAGTCAAGTCTAGAGGTAACAAAGGTAAGTAGTTGTAGATGGATTTCTACTCATTGGAATTCAGAAGAATGAGAGGTGATCTTATCAAAACGTATAAGATTATGAGGGGGCTTGACAAGGTGGATGCAGAGAGGATGTTTCCACTGATAGGGGAGACTAGAACTAGGGGGCATAATCTTAGAATAAGGGGCCGCCCATTTAAAACCGAGATGAGGAGAAATTTCTTCTCTCAGAGGATTGTAAATTTGTGGAATTCGCTGCCTCAGAGAGTTGTGGAAGCTGGGACATTGAATAAATTTAAGACAGAGATAGACAGTTTCTTAACCGATAAGGGAATCCCCTGGGAGGACAGGCGCACCAACATCGGTGTCCTCATCCAGGCTAACATCCCCAGATTGAAGCACTGACCACACTTGATCAGCTCCGCTGGGCAGGCCACATAGTTCGCATGCCAGACACGAGACTCCCAAAGCAAGTGCTCTATGCGGAGCTCCTTCACTGCAAACGAGCCAAAGGTGGGCAGCGGAAATGTTACAAGGACACCCTCAAAGCCTCCCTGATAAAGTGCGACATCCCCACTGACACCTGGGAGTCCCTGGCCAAAGACCGCCCTAAGTGGAGGAAGTGCATCCGGGAGGGCGCTGAGCACCTTGAGTCCCATCGCCGAGAGCATGCAGCGGAAAGAGGTCCTGTTTTTTAATCTCCCCCCTAGCTCCCTAAAATCTGCCTGCAGGACCTCATCCCTCTTTCTACCTATATCATTGGTCTCGATATGGACCACGACCTCTGGCTGTTCACCCTCTTCCCCCAGAATGCCCTGCAGCCGCTCAGTGACATCCTTGATTCTACTCCATATGTTCTTATGATCTGTACTTAATGGCTACACCCGTCCGGCCAGTGGTGTCCCACTGACACCTGGGAGTCCCTGGCCAAAGCCCGCCCTAAGTGGAGAAAGTGCATCCGGGAGGGCATTGAGCACTTCCGAGTCTCAACGGCGAGAGCGTGCAAAGGTCAAGCGCAGGCAGCGGAAAGAGCATGCGGCAAACCAGTCCTACCCACCCCTTCCCTCAACGACTATATGTCCCACTTGTGACAGGGTCTGTGGCTCTCGTATTGGACTGTTCAGCCACCAAACAACTCACTTCAGGAGTGGAAGCAAGTCTTCCTCGATTCCGAGGTACTGCCTATGATGATGGTGTCCCGCAGGTGTTAGGACTGTTGCACTTTACTATTTTTATTAATGATCTATATGTAGGTGTTGGGAGGTTGATCTGCAAGTTTGCAAATAATGCTAAGATTTGTGTGAGTGTCAGGACGGTAAACAATAGTCGACGGCTTCAGACAGATCTTGATGTGTTGGGGGATTGGGCTCATGACTGGAAATTCATGTTTAATTTGGAAAAGTGCAGAATAAAGCATGTGGATGGGTTAATGCTGAATGTACATTCACTTTTCAGGGAAAAGTATTAAAGAGGTTGAAGAAATAAAGAGATTTCTAGTGCATAGATCTCTAAAGGTTCATGAGAAATGTCGTGAAACAATAGCTAGAGCAAATAGGGTGTTGGGATGCAGTTATCAGTCAATTGACTATAAGGTGAAGCATACTATTTGTACAAGACCTTGGCCAGGCTTCAGTTAGAATTCTGTGTCCAGTTTTGGTCTCCTCACATGGTCAAAGAGAGGGGGGTATTTATTAACACAGTCCCGGGAGGGGCTGGGGTTTATTTAAATAGTCCCGGGGGGGGGTTTATTCACCCAGTCCCTGGGCATTTACTAACAGTCCTAGGAGGGGGAAGGGGATGGGGGGATATTTACGAAGTCCCAGGGGTGTTTACTAACACAGTCCCGGGGGGTATTTATTTAATCAAGGAGGGGGCCATTTATTTACGCAGTCCGGGGGTGGTATTTATTATCATAGTACCGAGGGGGGAGGGGTGGGGGACGAGCGGGTTTATTTACCCAGGCCACGGGGGGGGGGGGGGGGGGGAATTTACCCAGTCCCGGGGGATATTTATTTACACAGTCCCAGGGGGAGTTATTTACCCAGTCCGAAGGGGTATTTACCCAGTCCTGGGGGATATTTATTTACACACACAGTCCCGGGGGGTATTTATTTACACATTTCCGGGGGGGGTGGAGGTATTTATTTACACAGTCCTGGGGGGGGGGGAGGGAGGTATTTATTTAGAGAGTCCTGGGGGCGTATTTATTTAGTCAGGTGGAGGAGGGTGTTTATTTAACACGAAGAGGGGGTATTTAGTGACACGGGGTGGCGAGGTGGGGGTAGCATTTACTTACCCAATCCCGGGGGGGGTATTTATTTACACAGACCCGGGGGATTATTTATTTAAACGGGGGGGGGAGGGGGGGAGCATTTACTTACCCAGTCCTCGGGGGGGGGGGGGGGGGTGTTTATTTACACAGTCCCGGGGTGCGGGGTTATTTACACAGTCAAGGAGGTAGCAGTAGTATTTACACAGTCCTGAACGAGGGGTATTTATTTACACAGTCCCGAGAAGATGGGGGGCATTTACTTACACAGTCCCAGGGGCAATTTATTAACGCAGTCTGGGGGTGGGGGTATTTACACAGTCTGGGGGGCGGTATTTATTTACACAGTCCGGGGGGGGGGGAGGTATTTACACAACCCGGGGGGAGGGTATTTACACAGTCTGGGGGGGTTATTGGGTTATTTATTTACACAGTCCTGGGTGGGGGGGGGGTATTTACACAGTATGGGGGGGTTATTTACACAGACTGGGGGGGGGGGGGGGGGGGGGGGGTTATTTACACAGTCCCGGGGGTATTTATTTACACAGTCCCGGTGGGGTGGGGCATTTATTTCCACAGTTCCGGGGGGTATTTATTTACACAGTCCCAGGGGAGGCGTATTTATTTAGTTAAGTGGAGGGGGTATTTACTTACACAGTCCCGGGGTGCGGGGTTATTTACACAGTCAAGGAGGTGCAGGGGTATTTACATACACAGTCTTGAAAGGGGGGTATTTATTTACACAATCCTGGGAGGATGGGGGGGCATTTACTTACACAGTCCCAGGCGGGATTTATTTAAGTCAGTCCATGGGGGTATTTACACAGTCTGGGGGATGGCATTTATTTACACAGTCCGGTGGGGGGAGGTGGGGGTATTTACACAGTCGGGGGGGGGGGGGGGGGGGGGGGGGTTTATACACAGTCCCGGGGGGGGGGGGGTATTTACACAGTCCGGGGGGGGTGGTATTTACGCAGTCCCGGGGATATTTATTTACACAGTCGGAGACGTATTTGTTTACACGTTTTGGGGGGTGGGTATTTATTCACAGTCCCTGCGGGGGGTATTTATTTACAGTCCTGGAGGGGGGGGGTATTTACACAGTCGGGAGGGTGTATTTATTTACAGTCTGGGGGGGGGGGGGGATATTTACACAGTCTGGGAGGGTGCGGTATTTATTTACCCAGTCCGGGGGGGGGGGGTGGGGGGAGGTATTTACACAACCCGGGGGGAGGGTATTTACACAGTCTGGGGGATTATTGGGTTATTTATTTACACAGTCCCGGGAGGGGGGGGGGGGGGGTGGTGTTTACACAGTATGGGGGGATTATTTACACAGACCGGGGGGGAGGGGTATTTACATAGTCCCCGGGGGGGGGTATTTACACAGTTCCGGGGATATTTATTTACACAGTCGGAGACGTATTTATTTACAGTCCCCGGGGGGGTGGGGGGAGTATTTATTTATACGGTCCTGGGGGGGATATTTATTTACACAGTCCTGGTGGGGGGCGGGGTTGAAGGCTATTTATTTGCACAGTCCCGGAGGAGGTATTTATTTACATAGTCCTGGGGGAGGTATTTATTTACTCAGTCCCAGAGGGGGGGTATTTATTTACACAGACCCGGGGGAGGGGGGGTAATTATTTATTTAAACAGGGTGGAGCGGGCGAGCATTTACTTACCCAGTCCCGGGGGTATTTATTTAGATAGTCCAGGAGAGATATTTATTTACACAGACCCAAGGTGGGGGTAGTATTTATTTACAGTTGTGGGGGGGGGGGGGGGGGTGGGGGCGGTGGTAACGGACATATTTATTTAGTCAAGTGGAGGGGGTGTTTATTTACACAGTCACGGGGTGCGGGGTTATTTACAGTCAAGGAGGTGGCAGGGGTATTTACACAGTCCTGAAAGGGGGGTATTTATTTACACAGTCCCAAGAGGATGGGGGCATTTACTTACACAGTCCCAGGGGGAATTTATTTAAGCAGTCCGAGGGCGGGGGTATTTACACAGTCCGGGGGGATGGTATTTATTTACACAGTCCGGGGGGAGGGTATTTACACAGTCCGGGGGTTTATTTATTTACACAGTCCCGAGGGGGGGTATTTACACATTATGGGGGGGTTATTTACACAGATCGGGGGCGAGGGGGGTATATATTTACACAGTCCCAGGGGGGCATTTATTTACACAGTCCCGAGGGGGGTATTTATTTACACAGTCCCGAGGGGGGTATTTATTTACACAGTCCCAGTGGGGTATTTATTTAGAGTCCTGGGGGCGTATTTATTTAGTCACGTGGAGGAGGGTGTTTATTTAACACGAAGAGGGGGTATTTAGTGACACGGGGTGGCGGGGGGTAGCATTTACTTCCCCAATCCCGGGGGGGGGTATTTATTTACACAGACCCGGTGGGATTATTTATTTAAATGGGGTGGAGGGGGGGGAGCATTTACTTACCCAGTCCCGGGGGGGGGGGGGGGGTTATTTATTTACATAGTCCAGGGGAGGTGTTTATTTACACAGTCCCGGGGTGCGGGGTTATTTACACAGTCAAGGAGGTAGCAGGGGTATTTACACAGTCCTGAACGAGGGGTATTTATTTACACAGTCCCGAGAGGATAGGGGGCATTTACTTACGCAGTCCCGGGGGAATTTATTAACGCAGTCTGGGGGCGGGGGTATTTACACAGTCTGGGGGGCGGTATTTATTTACACAGTCTGGGGGGGGTTATTTACACAGACCGGGGGGGGGGGGAAGGATATATTTACCCAGTCCCGGGGGCAGGGCGGTATTTACACAGTCTGGGGGGGGTTATTGGGTTATTTATTTACATAGTCCCGGTGGGGTGGGGCATTTATTTACAGTTCCGGGGGGTATTTATTTACACAGTCCTGAGGGGGGTATTTATTTACACAGTCCCGAGGATTGTATTTATTTACACAGCACCGGGGGGGGGACGTATTTATTTAGTTAAGTGGAGGGGGTATTTACTTACACAGTCCCGGGGTGCGGGGTTATTTACACAGTCAAGGAGGTGCAGGGGTATTTACATACACAGTCTTGAAAGGGGGGTATTTATTTACACAGTCCTGGGAGGATGGGGGGGGCATTTACTTACACAGTCCCAGGCAGGATTTATTTAAGTCAGTCCATGGGGGTATTTACACAGTCTGGGGGATGGCATTTATTTACACAGTTCGGTGGGGTGGGTGGGGGTATTTACACAGTCGGGGGGGGGGGTGGTGTTTATACACAGTCCCGGGAGGGGGGGGTATTTACACAGTCCGGGGGGGGTATCTACGCAGTCCCGGGGATATTTATTTACACAGTTGGAGACGTATTTGTTTACACATTTTGGGGGGCGGGTATTTATTCACAGTCCCTGCGGGGGGTATTTATTTACAGTCCCGGGGGAGGGGAGGGTGTTATTTACACAGTCGGGAGGGTGTATTTATTTACACAGTCTGGGGAGGGATATTTACACAGTCTGGGGGGGCGGTATTTATTTACCCAATCCGGGGGGGGGGGGGGGAGAAGGTATTTACACAACCCGGGGAGGGTATTTACACAGTCTGGGGGGGGTTATTGGGTTATTTATTTACACAGTCCCGGGAGGGGGGGGGGTGGTATTTACACAGTCTGGGGAGGTTATTTACACAGACCGGGGGGCGGGGGGGTATTTACACAGTTCCGGGGGTATTTATTTACACAGTGCTGGGGTTATTTATTTACACAGTCCCGAGGGGGGCATTTACTTGCACAGTCCCAGGCGGGATTTACGTCAGTCCATGGGGGTATTTACACAGTCTGGGGGATGGCATTTATTTACACAGTCCGGTGGGGGGGGGGGGGGGGGGCGGGAGGATATATTTACCCAGTCCCGGGGGGAGGGCGGTATTTACACAGTCCCGGTGGGGTGGGGCATTTATTTACACAGTTCCGGGGGGTATTTATTTACACAGTCTAGGGGGGCGGTGGTATTTACGCAGTCCCGGGGGGGAGGGGTGGGGGGCGGTATTTACACAGTCCGGGTGGGGTGGTATTTACACAGTCCCGGGGATATTTATTTACACAGTCGGAGACTTATTTGTTTACACATTCTGGGGGGCGGGGGGGGGCGTATTTATTCAGTTCCGGGGGGGGTATTTATTTACATAGTTTGGGGGAGTAGTTATGTACAGTCCCGGGGGGGGGGGGGTATTTACACAGCCCGAGGGGAGTATTTATATACAGTCCCGGAGGAGAGGGGGTTATTTACACAGTCCGGGGGGGCGGGGGTGTGGATTTATTTACACAATTCTGGGGGGTGGGGGGAGTATTTATTTATACAGTCCTGTGGGGGATATTTATTTACACAGTCCTGGTGGGGGGCAGGGGTGAAGGCTATTTATTTACACAGTCCCGGGGGATATTTATTTACACAGTCCCGGGGGGGGGGTGTACTTATTTACACAATCCTGGGGGGTGTACTTATTTACACAGTACCGGGGGGTGTACTTATTTACACAGTCCCGAGGGGTGTACTTATTTGCACAGTCCCGGGGTGTATTTATTTACACAGTCCCGGGGTGTATTTATTTACAGTCCCTGGGGTGTATTTATTTACACAGTCCCCGGGGGGGTATTTATTTACACCGTCCCGGGGGGGTATTTATTTACACCGTCCCGGGGGGGTATTTATTTACACCGTCCCGGGGGGGAGTATTTATTTACACAATCCCAGGGGGGTGTACTTATTTACACAATCCCAGTGGGGTGTACTTATTTACACAATCCCAGGGGGGTGTACTTATTTACACAATCCCAGGGGGGGTATTTATTTACACAGTCTCAGGGAGGGTATTTATTTACACAGTCCCGGGGAGGATATTTATTTACACAGTCCCGGGGGGGTATTTATTTACACCGTCCCGGGGGGGTATTTATTTACACAGTACCGGGGGGGGGGGGTGTATTTATTTACACAGTCCCGGGGGGGTGTATTTATTTACACAGTCCTGGGGGGGTGTATTTATTTACACAGTACCGGGGGGGGGGTGTATTTATTTACACAGTCCTGGGGGGAGGGTGTATTTATTTACACAGTCCCGGGGGTGCAGCTCCTCCCCGGCCTTACCTGGATGACCTGTTGACAGAAGCTCCTGACCGAGCTGAGCGACGCCAGGTCCAGCCTGCGGACCAGCAGCTCCCCGGCTCCCCCGGCCTCCTGGCGGATGTCGCGGGCCGCCTGCTCGGCCGCCCTGGTGTCGCGGCAGGCCAGGATGACCCGGGCCTGGAGCCGGGCCAGGCCGGCCGCCGTCGCCTTGCCGATGCCGCTGTTGGCGCCGGTGACGATCACCGTCTGTCCGCGCATCGAGGCGGAGGCCGGGGTCCGGGTCCGGGCGCCGCCCCACAGCAACCAGCGAGCGAGGTAAAGGCCGGCGGCGAGTGCGGCCACGGACAGCGACACCGACAGCATCAGTTCCCCCCGGGCCGCGGGTCCAGCTCACAGCCCACACACTCACTCCTTCTGCCGGCTGCTCTCCCGGCGCTCCGCCCAGCGCTGCAGTACCGCGAGCCGCCGAGCGGCAGCCCTCCCCAGGCCCAGCCAGTTGTCAATCATTGCTGAGACTGGTATCTCCCGGGAACACGTGCCACCAGCATGGCCACTTCTGCCCTCTTGAGCATCCCTAATTATAATCGCTGCACCATCCTTCAGCTGCCTGGGCTCCAAGCTCTGGAACTCCCTCCCGAAACCTCTCCGCCTCTCTGTCCTCCTTTAAGACGCTCCTTAAAACGTGCCTCTTTGACCAAGCCTTTTGGTCACCTGTCCTGATTTCTCCCTATGTGGCTTAGTGTAAATTTATTTTGTCTTATTACACTCCTGTGAAGCGCCTTGGGATGTTTTACTACGTTAAAGGTGCTATATGAATATAAGTTGTGTGATCATCATCACCTGTTGATAAACATACATATAGTGCACTTTAATTTATATTAAAAAAAGATTTGCATTTATGCAGCGCCAATCACAACTACTCAACATCCCAATGCGCTTTGCAGCCAATGATGTACTTTTTTTGAAGCGCAGTCACTGTTGTAATGTAGGAAACGCTTCACAGAGTTTGCGCACAGCAATCTTCCACAAACAGCAAGGTGATAATTGTTATCTATGTGGACTTGTATTTACTCTGTACAGCCACCAGAGGGCTCATTCGCCGGAGTCCCAAGGGATCCCATAATCCCTTGGGAGCACAGGTATTTAAGAAGGCTTCACAGGTTGGAGAGGCACTCTGGAGACCTGCAATAAAAGACTAAGGTCACACTTTACTTTGAACTCACAGTGTTCAGTCTGACTCTTTCTCCATACACAACAACTGGCGACGAGATACAGATAACGAACCCAAAGATGCAGAGAACAGTGGGCATCCTGGAGAAATTTTCGGAGGGAGATGATTGGGAAACTTTTGTGGAGCGACTCGACCAATACTTCATGGCCAACGAGCTAGATGGGGACGAGAGTGCTGCCAAACAAAGGGCGATCCTCCTCACTGTCTGTGGGGCACCAACGTATGGCCTCATGAAGAATCTGCTTTCTCCAGTGAAACCCACGGAGAAATCATACGACGATTTGTGCACACTGGTCCGAGAGCATTTGAACCCGAAGGAAAGCGCTCTGACGGCGAGGTACCGGTTCTACACCTACAAAAGGTCTGAAGGTCAGGAAGTGGTGAGTTATGTCGCCGAGCTAAGACGCCTTGCAGGACATTGCAAATTTGAAGGACATTTGCAGCACATGCTCAGAGACTTTTTCGTACTTGTCATTGGCCACAAAACCATACTTCGCAAACTTTTGACTGTAGAGACCCTAACCTTGAATAAGGCCATAGCGATAGCCCAGGCGTTCATTGCCACCAGTGACAATATGAAGCAAATCTCTCAGCACACAAGTGCTGCTACAAGTATTCTGAACAAAGTGATGTTGCTTTCGAATCGTAACGTACAGGGCAGGTCACACATACCTGCAGCTACACATCCGCAGATATCTGAGTCCACCATCAAGGGTGATGAATGCAAGGCCATTAACACCTTGTTGGTGCTGTAGGGGTGATCATCGTTTCCATTCATGCCAATTCAAAGGAAATGTTTTCAAGGGCTGTGGAACAATGGGACACCTCCAATGAGTGTGCAGGTGAGCTGCTAAGCCTGTTAAACCTGCAAACCACCAGGTTGCAGAGGATCACGACGAAACAGAGCCTCAGATAGAGGAGGCAGAGGTACATGGGGTACACACATTCACCACGAATTGTCCCCCGATAATGCTGAATGTTGAACTAAATGGATTCCCGATGTCAATGGAGTTGGACACGGGCGCATGCCAGTCCATCATGGGCAAAAAGACTTTCAAAAGGTTGTGGTGCAACAAGGCCTCGAAGCCAGTCTTAACTTTAATTTGCACGAAACTAAGAACTTACACAAAAGAACTGATTCCTGTAATCAGCAGTGCTACCGTAAAGGTTTCCTATGATGGAGCAGTACACAAGCTACCACTCTGGGTGGTACCGGGCGATGGTCTCACGCTGCTCGGCAAGAGCAGGCTGGGAAAGATATGCTGGAACTGGGACGACTTCTGAGCGCTATCGCCCACTGACGACACTTAGTGTGCCCAGGTGTTCGAACCAGACATCGGGAAATTCCAAGGAGCAAAAGTGCAGATCCACCTAATTCTGGGAGCGCGACCCATCCATCACAAGGCGAGAGCAGTACCATACATGATGAGAGAAAGGGTAGAGATCGAGCTAGACCAGCTACAAAGAGAGGGCATCATCTCACCGATCGAGTTCAGCGCATGGGCCAGTCCTATTGTCCCAGTCCTCAAGGGAGACGGCATCCTCCGAATCTGTGGCAATTACAAAGTAACTATCAATCGTTTCTCCCTGCAGGACCAATACCCACTTCCAAAAGCCGACGACCTCTTTGCAACGCTGGAGGGAGGAAAGACGTTCACGAATCTGGATCTGACTTCAGCCTACATGACGCAGGAACTGGAGGAATCATCGAAGGTCCTAACCTGCATCAACACACACAAAGGTCTTTTTGTTTATAACAGATGTCCATTTGGCATCTGATCAGCGGCGGTGATATTCCAGAGAAACATCGAAAATTTACTGAAGTCGGTCCCGCACACCGTGGTCTTCCAGGACAACGTCTTGGTCACAGGTCGGAACACGGTCGAGCACCTGCAGAACCTGGAGGAGATTCTTAGTCAGTTCAACCACGTGGGGCTTAGGTTAAAATGCTCGAAGTGCGTTTTCCTGGCACCAGTGGAGTTCCTGGGAAGGTGGATTGCGGCGGAGGGCATCAGGCCCACCAACACGAAGACGGAGGCAATCGAGAACGCACTGAGGCCAGAGAACGTGACGGACCTGCGGTCGTTTCTGGGACTCTTGAACTACTTTGGTAACTTCTTACCGGGTCTCAGCATCCTGCCAGAACCACTACATGTCTGACTACAAAAAGCGGGTGAATGGGTTTGGGGCAAAAGCCAAGAATATGCCCTTGTAAAAGCAAGAAAATTGTTATGCTCAAACAAATTGTTTGTGTTGTATGATCCATGTAAACATTTGGTACTAGCATGTGATGCGTCGTCAAATGGCATCGGTTGTGTATTGCAACAAGCTAATAATTTCGGGAAACTGCAACCGGTTGCTTATGCATCCAGGAGTCTGTCTAAGGCTGAGAGAGCCTACAGCATGATTGAAAAAGAAGCATTAGCATGTGCCTATGGGGTAAAAAAATGCATCAATACCTTTTGGGCTAAAATTGGAAACTGACCATAAGCCAGTTATATCCCTATTTTCCGAGAGTAAAGGGATGAATGCCAACACATCGGCCCGCATCCAGAGATGGGCGCTCACATTGTCCGCATCCAACTATGACATCCGCCACAAGCCAGGCACAGAAAACTGTGCCGATGCTCTCAGTAGGCTGCCATTGCCCACCACGGGAATGGAAATGGCGCAGCCCGCAGATCTAGCCATGGTTATGGAAGCATTTGAGAGTGAGCAATCACCCGTCACTGCACGGCAGATCAAAACCTGGACAAGCCAGGACCCCTTATTATTATTTCGAGTCAAAAGCTGTGTGCTTCACGGGAGCTGGTCCAGTGTCCCAGTAGAAATGCAGGAAGAGATAAAGCCGTTCCAGTGGCGCAAAAATGAAATGTCTATACAGGCAGACTGCCTTCTGTGGGGCAATTGAGTAGTGGTCCCCAAGAAGGGAAGAGACACTTTCATCAATGATCTCCACAGTACCCACCTAGGCATCGTAATGATGAAAGCGATAACCAGATCCCACGTGTGGTGGCCTGGTATCGATGCGGACTTAGAGTCCTGCGTTTACAGATGTAATACATGCTTGCAATTAAGCAATGTACCCAGGGAGGCGCCGCTAAGTTTATGGTCTTGGCCCTCCAAACCGTGGTCTAGGATATACGTCGACTATGCAGGCCCGTTCTTGGGTAAAATGTTCCTTGTGCTTGTAGACACGTACTCCAAGTGGATTGAATGTGAGATAATGTCGGCTAGCACATCTGCTGCCACTACTGAAAGTTTTCGGGCCATGATTGCCACTCACAGCTTACCAGGGATCAAACATGTCACATCTGCACCATTTAAACCAGCATCCAATGGTCAGGCAGAGAGAGCAGTGCAAAGTTTGAAGAGGGTAACTGAAGGCTCACTGCACATTCGCCTATCCCGAGTCCTGCTTAGCTACCGCACGAGACCACACTCACTCACTGAGATCCCACCTGCTGAACTGCTCATGAAAAGAGCACTTAAGTTAAGGCTCTCGTTAGTTCACCCTGACTTACATGAACAGGTGGCAAGCAGGCGGCTTCAACAATGTGTATAGCATGATAGTGCAAATGTATCACACGAGATTGAAGTTAATGATCCTGTATTTGTATTAAATTATGGACAAGGTCCCAAGTGGCCTCCCAGCACTGTCATGGCCAAAGAGGAGAGCAGTGAGTTTCGGGTCAAACTTTCAAATGGACTCATTCACTATTCACTGGAAACACTTGGACGAAATCAAACTCAGATTCATGGACTATCCTGAGCAACCCACCTTGGACCCTACCTTTTTTGAACCCCCAACAGACACACTAGTGGTAACCGACACCACGGTTGAACATAAGAACATAAGAATTAGGAACAGGAGTAGGCCATCTAGCCCCTCGAGCCTGCTCCGCCATTCAACAAGATCATGGCTGATCTGGCCGTGGACTCAGCTCCACTTACCCGCCCGCTCCCCATAACCCTTAATTCCCTTATTGGTTAAAAATCTATCTGTGATTTGAATACATTCAATGAGCTAGCCTCAACTCCTTCCCTGGGCAGAGAATTCCACAGATTCACAACCCTCTGGGAGAAGAAATTCCTTCTCAACTCGGTTTTAAATTGGCTCCCCCGTATTTTGAAGCTGTGCCCCCTAGTTCTAGTCTCTCCGACCAGTGGAAACAACCTCTCTGCCTCTATCTTGTCTATCCCTTTCATTATTTTAAATGTTTCTATAAGATCACCCCTCATCCTTCTGAACTCCAACGAGTAAAGACCCAGTCTACTCAATCTCTCATCATAAGGTAACCCCCTCATCTCCGGAATCAGCCTAGTGAATCGTCTCTGTACCCCCTCCAAAGCTAGTATATCCTTCCTTAAGTAAGGTGACCAAAACTGCACGCAGTACTCCAGGTGCGGCCTCACCAATACCCTGTATAGGTGCAGCAGGACCTCCCTGCTTTTGTACTCCATCCCTCTCGCAATGAAGGCCAACATTCCATTCGCCTTCCTGATCACTTGCTTCACCTGCAAACTATCCTTCGGTCATTCATGCACAAGGGACCAATCGTGAAGCTGTGGAGGCGTGTCCTGCACAGTAGGAGCTGTGAGCAGTGAGAGGAGCAGCTAGCAACTTGAGCTCCTGCCTGGGGAGCCCTGAGACCAGCCCAGGAAGAGAAGGAAGGAAGGGGCTTCACCACCAGCTTCATCCAGAGGGAGAGGAGGAAAAAAAGAAAACTTTAAACATCTTTATCATTTCTGCAAAGAGTTGGAGAGAGGGGGAAAAGACCAACAACATCCAGTGTGGAAGGAGGGAGACTCAACATTCTACAGGTGGGTGTGGGTGCATTTCCCCAAAAAGACTTTGTTGTTTCGGTGGGGGGAGGAAAGAAGACCACTGAGGGCCGGAACATCGCGGGGGGTGTGTGTGTGTGTGTGTGGTAGTGTGCGTGGGGGCCGTGCTTACAACTGGGCCCCCCCCCCCCACAATTGGAACCCCCCCCACCCCCCACATTTGCCTAGCCTGGGATAGCTGGAGCTACCAGGCTGAAGATTGTCATCAATCACCCAATTAAAGATCGTTAGGAGTGCCTGGTGGCTCCAGCTACCCCAGGTGAAGACATCTTCTCCCCCCACCTGAAGACCACCCCAAAGACTTTTGTGTTTTGCCATCTGGGGAGTGCACCCACCCACAGCTGCGAGGGGAGACCTGCCCTCGCAGCCCCCCCCCCTTCCCACCCCCCTCTCTCTTTCTCCGTTACCCTCTGTTTCTCCCCTCTCTCTCTGAGAACCCTTTCCTTCCAAATTAATAAAAAAAAAAAACCCAATTAAGACAACTGAGCAGAGGGAGCAAGGCCTCTCCCCAATTGTCAACGAGGGGAGAGGTGCCTCGTTAAGGGCTCCTCTGCTCAGTTAACATAAGAGGCCATTAAAGACCATTAAGGCCTGTGACTTTGGGGTGGGTGTAGCCCTTAAAGGGACCCCGTGATGGCGACCCCATCCACGCCGGTGGCAGGGCCAGCAAGGTCGTATGCGCAGGCGGTGTCCACATCCACGGCACCTCCTGCGCCAGCCGCTGCCCTGCCACCTTTCAGACTAATAACAAAAAAACACGGGGTCAAGAGCTACACTCACCCCACAATGAGCATTGAGGAGTGCGTGCGGGCGATGGCTGGGGTAGTCGGCCCCTCGGCCATTGTCGCAGCCTCCAAGATGTCTGGGAAGGCCGTGTTCTTCCTGGGGTCGGAGCGGGCGGTGTCCCTGGCCCTTGAAAAGGGGCTCACGGTGGGCGGGACGTTCCTGCCGGTGGACCCTCTCGAGGCCACCGCGCAGAGGGTCATCATTTCAAACGTCCCGCCCTTTGTTCCCGCTGAGCTCCTCCTCCCTCACCTACAACAACTGGGGGAGGTAAGGTCAGGGATCAACCCCATACCGCTCGGCCTCAGGGAGAACAGCCTGCGCCACGTGTTCTCCTTCCGCCGCCAGCTCTTTGTCCGGCTGGCGCGGGAGGAGACGACGGAGGGGAGCTTTAATGTGGTGCACGAGGGGACTGCCTACCGCGTCTTCTGGACGTCGGACGGCGTGCGGTGCCATGCCTGTAGGGAGGTGGGGCATGTTCGTAAGAACTGCCCCGCCTCCAAGGCCGCCAAACCATCGAAGGCGGCCAAGGCTGGCACCGCCGCCACCCCTCCCCCTAGTTGCGTCCGCGTGCCGGGAGCCATGGGTGCGCGGGCATCGTCGGAGGCCTTTGTTTTCAGGGCCTCCGGCGGGGGGGAGGGAGAGCGTTCGACCGGAAAGAAGGCGCGGAAGAAGGCGAAACATCTCGAGGCGGGTCCCCTCAGTGCGCCGGAAAGTCTGACCACCGCGCTCAGCCCAACCCAGCCACCGGCGAGCGCGGGGTGCCCCGAGCCCGTGCCCGGGCCCTTGAATACCACCACAGAGGGGCCCAGGCGCGGGCAAGAAAAGGAAAAGGGGGGGGCGGAGCGGGAGGCCTCGGCAGACATGGAGGTCTCCCTGACTCCGCGCGCCCCCAGGAACAAAAAGAGGCACCGCCCCAATGAGGCGGAGGGGGAACAACATCCCTCCGCGGAGGAGTCGGTGCCCGCCGCGTGTCCCGCGTCCCCCACCAGCGCCCCCAAATTGCGCTGCAGGCGCGAGGAGTCTTTCCCCGGGGAGGGTGAGACAGTTGAGGCTGCCCAGCCTCTGCCTCCCGGGGATGGAGTGGAAGATCTGCCTGTCGTGGGGGGCGTGGGGACCGCGGAGGAATGCGTAGCCGCCGGGCCGGGCATCCCGGGGACTGAGGCGGGCGAGGCCGAAAAGGCCGAACCTGAGCCCGCCCAGCTATTACCCAACTTCCCCCGGGATTTGCTCGACCCGGCAGAGATTGAAACAAATAATTATGACACTGTAGATGCTGGGCCGGGGGGTGGCAGCGGGGAGGGGGAGGAACACCCACCCTCGCCCCTTACTTTGGAGCTGGAGCACTTGGAGGGCCTGGGGATTTCCTATGGCCGGGTCTCTCCTTGTTCTCCGGTTCCTGGGGCGGAGGGGGAACCCCTTCCGCTGTCATTTCCCGACCCAGCACCATTTTTAAAAGAGCCCAGTGGGGACTCCTCTGCCGACGATCCTGGGGGTGGGATCGGGGCAGTGCCAGGGCCGGTTGGAGCGGCCGGTTCATTTGCCGTACCTTGTGCGGTCGATGGGCCGGCTGCTGGCGGCCACCTCCCGGAGGAGGACGGGGACTCGGTGGGGGACGCGGGTGAAGACCTAGAGACCACCGCCAGGGAGGCGGTGGATCTGCTCGCGGCCGCCGCTGAGGCCCTCCTCGTTCCTGCAAAGGAACTCCGGGACTTTTTGGCCCAGAGCCGGGGTCGCCGCGACCAAGCCCGACTGGCCCTGGAAAAATGGTCCGAGCCGGAGCTGATCAAGGGGTCCGTCCGCGCCGCCGTTAAAACCTTGGCCGCGGGCGGGCCCTTGACAAAGGAGCAGCACCTTGAGCTGCGCGAGCTCGAGGGACTCCTCGCTGGGCTGCGGAGGGAGCGGAGTTCAACAAAAGACTCCGCTCCCTCCCCCACAATAGGTTAAGGTAGAGGTTGCACTATGCTTTTGCCATGAAGATAACCATAGCCAGCCTCAACATCAACGGCGGCAGAGGGGCACGCCGTAGATTTGACAATTTTTCGCTCCTGCGGGAGGGGAAATATGCGGTGTGCTTCCTGCAAGAAACCCACACCGTTCCGGGAGACGAAGCCACGTGGCTCCTGGAATGGCAAGGAGAGGTCCGCATGAGCCACCTCACCGCCATTTCTAGTGGGGTGGCCATCTTGCTGGGCCCGCATTTTCAGCCGGAGATCTTGGGGGTCGAGGAGCCCGTGCCAGGCCGCTTGCTGCACGTAACGGTTCGCCTGGGGGACGTGCCGCTCCATCTCGTGAATGTGTACGCCCCTCATCCCGGCCCGCAGCAGACGCGCTTCTTTGAAGAGGTGTCCGCTCTTCTTGGCTCCGTCGACGTCGGCGACTGCATTGTCCTCGGGGGGGATTTTAACTGCACCCTCGAGGCGAGAGACCGCTCCGGTGCCCCGCAGTGCATGACGGCGATGGAGAAGTTGAGGGACCTGGTCGGGTCCTTCGACTTGGTGGACGTCTGGCGAAATCTCCACCCCGACTCCAGCGCCTTTACTTGGGTGAGGCCTGGAGTTGGATGGTCTAGAGTCGACCGCCTTTACGTGTCTCGGGCGTACGTTTCCTGCGTCCCGGCGGCCTCCATGCGGCCGGTGCCGTGTTCGGACCACCACCTGGTGTGGGCGGAGCTCGCTTCGCTCCGCGCGAGGACGGGGTCCGCGTACTGGCACTTTAACAACCGGCTGCTGGAGGACGTGCGGTTCCAGGACTCGTTCCGTCGATTCTGGTCCGACTGGAGAAGGAAGCAGGGGGGCTTCCCCTCCTTGAGGCTATGGTGGGACGTGGGCAAGGCTCACGTCCGCGTCTTCTGTCAAGAGTACGCGAGGGGGTCGACCAAGAGGCGGGCGGCCAGAGTCGGGCGCCCAAAAAAAAAAGAGGTGCTCGACCTGGAAGCCCGTCTCGGTCAAGTCGTCCAGGACCCGGCCCTGCGGACGGTGTACGAAGCGAAGAAGGCCGCGCTGAAGGACCTGCAGCTCGTCGGGTCCCGAGGCGCGTTCGTGAGGTCGCGGATCCGGTTCCTGCGGGATCTGGACCGCGGCTCCCCCTTCTTCTACTCGCTGGAAAAAAGGCAGAGTGTCCGTAAGCAGCTCTTGACGCTGCTGGCCGACGACGGCTCTCTCGTCTCGGATCCGGAGGGCGTCAACAACAGGGTCCGTGAATATTACGGGGCTCTGTTCTCTCCGGATCCGTCCAGCGAGGAAGCGCGTAGAGTTTTGTGGGAGGACCTGCCGAAGGTCGGCCCGGAGGGCGCCGAAAATCTGGAAGCTCCGCTAAGCCTGGCGGAGCTGACCGGTGCCCTCGCCCGGCTCTCGAGGGGAAAATCCCCGGGGCTGGACGGGCTGACCGTGGAGTTCCACAGGGCGTTCTGGGACGTCCTGGGGAGCGACTACGCGCGGGTCCTGGGGGAAAGTCTGGCGACCGGGGAGATGCCCCTCTCTTGGCGCAGGGCAGTCATCGTCCTGCTGCCTAAGAAGGGCGATCTCCGCCTCCTTAAGAACTGGCGCCCGGTCTCCCTCCTCAGCACGGACTACAAAATCTTCGCCAGGGCGATGTCTGCTCGCCTTGGTGCCGTGCTGGACCACATGATCCACCCCGACCAGTCATACACGGTCCCGGGCCGGACGATCCACGACAACATCCATCTGGTCCGGGACCTCATCCATTGCTCCCAGGAGGCTGGTCTGTCGGTCGCCTTCCTATCCCTCGACCAAGAGAAGGCGTTCGACAGGGTGGATCACGACTATCTGCTCGGAACTCTGCGCGCTTTCGGGTTCGGGATGCATTTCGTCGCCCGGATCCGACTTTTGTACGCCGCCGCGGAGTGTCTGATTAAGGTTAACGGGTCCTTGACGGCGCCCCTTCGCTTTAGGAGAGGGGTGCGCCAGGGATGCCCCATGTCCGGCCAGTTATACGCCGTTTGCGTGGAGCCTTTCCTGCGCCTCTTGCGGACGAGGTTGACGGGACTGGCTCTGCAAGGGCCGGGCGTGGAGGTCGTCCTCTCGGCTTACGCCGATGACGTGCTCCTCGCGGTAGAGGATCCCGCTGACCTGCGGAGGATGCGTGAGTGCCAGGAGATTTACTCGGCCGCGTCCTCCGCCAGGATCAACTGGGAGAAATGTTCCGGACTCCTGGTGGGTCAGTGGCGGGTGGACTCCCTGCCGGAGGAGCTCAGGCCTTTTGCCTGGAGCACGACCCATCTCCTCTATCTGGGAGTCTACCTTAGCCCCGACGAGGAAGCCTGGCCGGCGAACTGGCAGGAGCTGGAGGCCAAGGTCGCCGCTCGCCTAGGGCGCTGGACAGGACTGCTCCGAGTGCTGTCCTACAGGGGTCGAGCGCTAGTCATAAACCAGCTGGTGGCCGCAATGCTGTGGTACCGGCTGGTCACTTTGACCCCTCCCCCTGCGTTTGTCGCCAAGATACAGAAGAAGCTGGTGGACTTCTTCTGGAACAACAGGAAGCACTGGGTCTCTGTCGCGGTCTTGAGTCTCCCGCTTGAGGAGGGCGGTCAGTCGTTGGTGTGCGTCAGCGCCCAGCTCGCGACTTTCCGTCTTCAGACCCTGCAGAGATACCTTTACGTCGAGCCCCCTCCTAGGTGGTGTGCTCTGGCGAGGTATTTCTTCCGCCAGCAGCTCGACCTCAATTATGACACGCAGCTCCTGTTTGTGAATTTGGGGGGTGCCAGGACCGCCCTCCGGGAGCTGCCTGTCTTTTACAGGGAACTCATCAGGGTCTGGAACAAAGTCTCCACCAAGCGCAGCTCTCCGCCGGCTGGAGTGGCGGCCGTCCTGCAGGAGCCGCTGCTCGGGAATCCGTACCTCCACGGCCGAGGCTTCATGTGGCGGTCGGAAGAGAGGGCTGTGGCTGGTGAGGTGACCAGGGTCAGGGACCTGCTCGATGGCGGAGGAGCGGGCTGGATGGCGCCAGTCACGCTGGCGCGGCGCCTAAATTCTGCCAACGTCCGCCGCGCGGCCGATGCCATCGAGTTGCTAAAAACAGCTCTGGGCCCTGACTCCGTTAGGTGCATCGAGGAGGCTCAAGCACGTGGGGAGATCCCGTCCGAACTGACCCCCGTCCGGACGGAATTCCTCATCGGCGCCAAACCCCGGAACCTCCCTCGGGGGCCGGCGCCTCACAACTTGAGCCGCCTCGGGGAAATCCCCTCCGTGCCTTTCAGTTCCGCGCGGAGGGGTTTCCTGTACGGGCTGCTCCTGCACACCCTCAACTTTGCCATCCTCGCCGGCCGTCCGGACACGCCATGGCGTACCATCTTGCCGTCCGGAGGAGGCGGGGGTCCCCGATGGAGGGCACTCTACGCGGGGGTCCTCCCACTATTCATCGGGGACTTGGCCTGGAGGGTGGTGCACGGAGCAGTACCGTGCAACAAATTTTTAAGCCGGTTCACGGACTCCCAGGCCGCCTGCAATTTCTGCGGTCTGGAGGAGTCCGTGTTCCATGTTTTTATGGAATGCACAAGGTTGCAGCCCCTGTTCCATTATTTGAAGGGGCTGCTCCTGAAATTCTGGCTGCACTTCAGTCCCACTCTCCTGATCTTTGGGCACCCTGTGCGGAGGGGAGCGGGTAGGTCCGAAGGCCTCCTCGTAGGACTGCTCCTGGGCACGGCCAAGGGTGCCATCAGCCGGTCCAGGCAGCGGGCGGTCGAGGGGGTCGTTCAACCTGACTGCCTGCCTCTCTTCCGCTCTTACATCCGGTCCAGGGTGTCCTTGGAGATGGAGCACGCGGTGTCCACCGGTACGCTCGCGGCCTTCCGCGAGAGGTGGGCACCGGAGGGACTGGAGTGCATCATCACGCCCGGCAACCAAATTTTAATTTGATTTTACGTTTTAAAGTTAATTTGTTTTAATTGCCGGTGCTTTTAGTGTCCCCTTCCCTTTTATAGGGGGCACTGGGGAAAAATGGTGATTTTAGTGCCCAAAAAAAAACCAAAAAAAGAAAAACACAAAAAAAAAACAAAAAAAAAGGGGAAAAAAAGGGCCTTGTAAATGTCTGGAGTGTCACCCAGGTCGGGTGGCACTCTTTAATGTTTATGTTTTCGCAGGTAAACTCAAAAGAGTTTCATGCACAAGGGACCAATCGTGAAGCTGTGGAGGCGTGTCCTGCACAGTAGGAGCTGTGAGCAGTGAGAGGAGCAGCTAGCAACTTGAGCTCCTGCCTGGGGAGCCCTGAGACCAGCCCAGGAAGAGAAGGAAGGAAGGGGCTTCACCACCAGCTTCATCCAGAGGGAGAGGAGGAAAAAAAGAAAACTTTAAACATCTTTATCATTTCTGCAAAGAGTTGGAGAGAGGGGGAAAAGACCAACAACATCCAGTGTGGAAGGAGGGAGACTCAACATTCTACAGGTGGGTGTGGGTGCATTTCCCCAAAAAGACTTTGTT
This sequence comes from Pristiophorus japonicus, assembly GCF_044704955.1. Classification (NCBI taxonomy): domain Eukaryota; kingdom Metazoa; phylum Chordata; class Chondrichthyes; family Pristiophoridae; genus Pristiophorus; species Pristiophorus japonicus. The sequence continues at coordinate 83,590,124 of NC_091983.1, forward strand.
GTTTCGGTGGGGGGAGGAAAGAAGACCACTGAGGGCCGGAACATCGCGGGGGGTGTGTGTGTGTGTGTGTGGTAGTGTGCGTGGGGGCCGTGCTTACAACTGGGCCCCCCCCCCCCACAATTGGAACCCCCCCCACCCCCCACATTTGCCTAGCCTGGGATAGCTGGAGCTACCAGGCTGAAGATTGTCATCAATCACCCAATTAAAGATCGTTAGGAGTGCCTGGTGGCTCCAGCTACCCCAGGTGAAGACATCTTCTCCCCCCACCTGAAGACCACCCCAAAGACTTTTGTGTTTTGCCATCTGGGGAGTGCACCCACCCACAGCTGCGAGGGGAGACCTGCCCTCGCAGCCCCCCCCCCTTCCCACCCCCCTCTCTCTTTCTCCGTTACCCTCTGTTTCTCCCCTCTCTCTCTGAGAACCCTTTCCTTCCAAATTAATAAAAAAAAAAAACCCAATTAAGACAACTGAGCAGAGGGAGCAAGGCCTCTCCCCAATTGTCAACGAGGGGAGAGGTGCCTCGTTAAGGGCTCCTCTGCTCAGTTAACATAAGAGGCCATTAAAGACCATTAAGGCCTGTGACTTTGGGGTGGGTGTAGCCCTTAAAGGGACCCCGTGATGGCGACCCCATCCACGCCGGTGGCAGGGCCAGCAAGGTCGTATGCGCAGGCGGTGTCCACATCCACGGCACCTCCTGCGCCAGCCGCTGCCCTGCCACCTTTCAGACTAATAACAAAAAAACACGGGGTCAAGAGCTACACTCACCCCACAATGAGCATTGAGGAGTGCGTGCGGGCGATGGCTGGGGTAGTCGGCCCCTCGGCCATTGTCGCAGCCTCCAAGATGTCTGGGAAGGCCGTGTTCTTCCTGGGGTCGGAGCGGGCGGTGTCCCTGGCCCTTGAAAAGGGGCTCACGGTGGGCGGGACGTTCCTGCCGGTGGACCCTCTCGAGGCCACCGCGCAGAGGGTCATCATTTCAAACGTCCCGCCCTTTGTTCCCGCTGAGCTCCTCCTCCCTCACCTACAACAACTGGGGGAGGTAAGGTCAGGGATCAACCCCATACCGCTCGGCCTCAGGGAGAACAGCCTGCGCCACGTGTTCTCCTTCCGCCGCCAGCTCTTTGTCCGGCTGGCGCGGGAGGAGACGACGGAGGGGAGCTTTAATGTGGTGCACGAGGGGACTGCCTACCGCGTCTTCTGGACGTCGGACGGCGTGCGGTGCCATGCCTGTAGGGAGGTGGGGCATGTTCGTAAGAACTGCCCCGCCTCCAAGGCCGCCAAACCATCGAAGGCGGCCAAGGCTGGCACCGCCGCCACCCCTCCCCCTAGTTGCGTCCGCGTGCCGGGAGCCATGGGTGCGCGGGCATCGTCGGAGGCCTTTGTTTTCAGGGCCTCCGGCGGGGGGGAGGGAGAGCGTTCGACCGGAAAGAAGGCGCGGAAGAAGGCGAAACATCTCGAGGCGGGTCCCCTCAGTGCGCCGGAAAGTCTGACCACCGCGCTCAGCCCAACCCAGCCACCGGCGAGCGCGGGGTGCCCCGAGCCCGTGCCCGGGCCCTTGAATACCACCACAGAGGGGCCCAGGCGCGGGCAAGAAAAGGAAAAGGGGGGGGCGGAGCGGGAGGCCTCGGCAGACATGGAGGTCTCCCTGACTCCGCGCGCCCCCAGGAACAAAAAGAGGCACCGCCCCAATGAGGCGGAGGGGGAACAACATCCCTCCGCGGAGGAGTCGGTGCCCGCCGCGTGTCCCGCGTCCCCCACCAGCGCCCCCAAATTGCGCTGCAGGCGCGAGGAGTCTTTCCCCGGGGAGGGTGAGACAGTTGAGGCTGCCCAGCCTCTGCCTCCCGGGGATGGAGTGGAAGATCTGCCTGTCGTGGGGGGCGTGGGGACCGCGGAGGAATGCGTAGCCGCCGGGCCGGGCATCCCGGGGACTGAGGCGGGCGAGGCCGAAAAGGCCGAACCTGAGCCCGCCCAGCTATTACCCAACTTCCCCCGGGATTTGCTCGACCCGGCAGAGATTGAAACAAATAATTATGACACTGTAGATGCTGGGCCGGGGGGTGGCAGCGGGGAGGGGGAGGAACACCCACCCTCGCCCCTTACTTTGGAGCTGGAGCACTTGGAGGGCCTGGGGATTTCCTATGGCCGGGTCTCTCCTTGTTCTCCGGTTCCTGGGGCGGAGGGGGAACCCCTTCCGCTGTCATTTCCCGACCCAGCACCATTTTTAAAAGAGCCCAGTGGGGACTCCTCTGCCGACGATCCTGGGGGTGGGATCGGGGCAGTGCCAGGGCCGGTTGGAGCGGCCGGTTCATTTGCCGTACCTTGTGCGGTCGATGGGCCGGCTGCTGGCGGCCACCTCCCGGAGGAGGACGGGGACTCGGTGGGGGACGCGGGTGAAGACCTAGAGACCACCGCCAGGGAGGCGGTGGATCTGCTCGCGGCCGCCGCTGAGGCCCTCCTCGTTCCTGCAAAGGAACTCCGGGACTTTTTGGCCCAGAGCCGGGGTCGCCGCGACCAAGCCCGACTGGCCCTGGAAAAATGGTCCGAGCCGGAGCTGATCAAGGGGTCCGTCCGCGCCGCCGTTAAAACCTTGGCCGCGGGCGGGCCCTTGACAAAGGAGCAGCACCTTGAGCTGCGCGAGCTCGAGGGACTCCTCGCTGGGCTGCGGAGGGAGCGGAGTTCAACAAAAGACTCCGCTCCCTCCCCCACAATAGGTTAAGGTAGAGGTTGCACTATGCTTTTGTCATGAAGATAACCATAGCCAGCCTCAACATCAACGGCGGCAGAGGGGCACGCCGTAGATTTGACAATTTTTCGCTCCTGCGGGAGGGGAAATATGCGGTGTGCTTCCTGCAAGAAACCCACACCGTTCCGGGAGACGAAGCCACGTGGCTCCTGGAATGGCAAGGAGAGGTCCGCATGAGCCACCTCACCGCCATTTCTAGTGGGGTGGCCATCTTGCTGGGCCCGCATTTTCAGCCGGAGATCTTGGGGGTCGAGGAGCCCGTGCCAGGCCGCTTGCTGCACGTAACGGTTCGCCTGGGGGACGTGCCGCTCCATCTCGTGAACGTGTACGCCCCTCATCCCGGCCCGCAGCAAACGCGCTTCTTTGAAGAGGTGTCCGCTCTTCTTGGCTCCGTCGACGTCGGCGACTGCATTGTCCTCGGGGGGGATTTTAACTGCACCCTCGAGGCGAGGGACCGCTCCGGTGCCCCGCAGTGCATGACGGCGATGGAGAAGTTGAGGGACCTGGTCGGGTCCTTCGACTTGGTGGACGTCTGGCGAAATCTCCACCCCGACTCCAGCGCCTTTACTTGGGTGAGGCCTGGAGTTGGATGGTCTAGAGTCGACCGCCTTTACGTGTCTCGGGCGTACGTTTCCTGCGTCCCGGCGGCCTCCATGCGGCCGGTGCCGTGTTCGGACCACCACCTGGTGTGGGCGGAGCTCGCTTCGCTCCGCGCGAGGACGGGGTCCGCGTACTGGCACTTTAACAACCGGCTGCTGGAGGACGTGCGGTTCCAGGACTCGTTCCGTCGATTCTGGTCCGACTGGAGAAGGAAGCAGGGGGGCTTCCCCTCCTTGAGGCTATGGTGGGACGTGGGCAAGGCTCACGTCCGCGTCTTCTGTCAAGAGTACGCGAGGGGGTCGACCAAGAGGCGGGCGGCCAGAGTCGGGCGCCTAGAAAAAGAGGTGCTCGACCTGGAAGCCCGTCTCGGTCAAGTCGTCCAGGACCCGGCCCTGCGGACGGTGTACGAAGCGAAGAAGGCCGCGCTGAAGGACCTGCAGCTCGTCGGGTCCCGAGGCGCGTTCGTGAGGTCGCGGATCCGGTTCCTGCGGGATCTGGACCGCGGCTCCCCCTTCTTCTACTCGCTGGAAAAAAGGCAGAGTGTCCGTAAGCAGCTCTTGACGCTGCTGGCCGACGACGGCTCTCTCGTCTCGGATCCGGAGGGCGTCAACAACAGGGTCCGTGAATATTACGGGGCTCTGTTCTCTCCGGATCCGTCCAGCGAGGAAGCGCGTAGAGTTTTGTGGGAGGACCTGCCGAAGGTCGGCCCGGAGGGCGCCGAAAATCTGGAAGCTCCGCTAAGCCTGGCGGAGCTGACCGGTGCCCTCGCCCGGCTCTCGAGGGGAAAATCCCCGGGGCTGGACGGGCTGACCGTGGAGTTCCACAGGGCGTTCTGGGACGTCCTGGGGAGCGACTACGCGCGGGTCCTGGGGGAAAGTCTGGCGACCGGGGAGATGCCCCTCTCTTGGCGCAGGGCAGTCATCGTCCTGCTGCCTAAGAAGGGCGATCTCCGCCTCCTTAAGAACTGGCGCCCGGTCTCCCTCCTCAGCACGGACTACAAAATCTTCGCCAGGGCGATGTCTGCTCGCCTTGGTGCCGTGCTGGACCACATGATCCACCCCGACCAGTCATACACGGTCCCGGGCCGGACGATCCACGACAACATCCATCTGGTCCGGGACCTCATCCATTGCTCCCAGGAGGCTGGTCTGTCGGTCGCCTTCCTATCCCTCGACCAAGAGAAGGCGTTCGACAGGGTGGATCACGACTATCTGCTCGGAACTCTGCGCGCTTTCGGGTTCGGGACGCATTTCGTCGCCCGGATCCGACTTTTGTACGCCGCCGCGGAGTGTCTGATTAAGGTTAACGGGTCCTTGACGGCGCCCCTTCGCTTTAGGAGAGGGGTGCGCCAGGGATGCCCCATGTCCGGCCAGTTATACGCCGTTTGCGTGGAGCCTTTCCTGCGCCTCTTGCGGACGAGGTTGACGGGACTGGCTCTGCAAGGGCCGGGCGTGGAGGTCGTCCTCTCGGCTTACGCCGATGACGTGCTCCTCGCGGTAGAGGATCCCGCTGACCTGCGGAGGATGCGTGAGTGCCAGGAGATTTACTCGGCCGCGTCCTCCGCCAGGATCAACTGGGAGAAATGTTCCGGACTCCTGGTGGGTCAGTGGCGGGTGGACTCCCTGCCGGAGGAGCTCAGGCCTTTTGCCTGGAGCACGACCCATCTCCTCTATCTGGGAGTCTACCTTAGCCCCGACGAGGAAGCCTGGCCGGCGAACTGGCAGGAGCTGGAGGCCAAGGTCGCCGCTCGCCTAGGGCGCTGGACAGGACTGCCCGAGTGCTGTCCTACAGGGGTCGAGCGCTAGTCATAAACCAGCTGGTGGCCGCAATGCTGTGGTACCGGCTGGTCACTTTGACCCCTCCCCCTGCGTTTGTCGCCAAGATACAGAAGAAGCTGGTGGACTTCTTCTGGAACAACAGGAAGCACTGGGTCTCTGTCGCGGTCTTGAGTCTCCCGCTTGAGGAGGGCGGTCAGTCGTTGGTGTGCGTCAGCGCCCAGCTCGCGACTTTCCGTCTTCAGACCCTGCAGAGATACCTTTACGTCGAGCCCCCTCCTAGGTGGTGTGCTCTGGCGAGGTATTTCTTCCGCCAGCAGCTCGACCTCAATTATGACACGCAGCTCCTGTTTGTGAACTTGGGGGGTGCCAGGACCGCCCTCCGGGAGCTGCCTGTCTTTTACAGGGAACTCATCAGGGTCTGGAACAAAGTCTCCACCAAGCGCAGCTCTCCGCCGGCTGGAGTGGCGGCCGTCCTGCAGGAACCGCTGCTCGGGAATCCGTACCTCCACGGCCGAGGCTTCATGTGGCGGTCGGAAGAGAGGGCTGTGGCTGGTGAGGTGACCAGGGTCAGGGACCTGCTCGATGGCGGAGGAGCGGGCTGGATGGCGCCAGTCACGCTGGCGCGGCGCCTAAATTCTGCCAACGTCCGCCGCGCGGCCGATGCCATCGAGTCGCTAAAAACAGCTCTGGGCCCTGACTCCGTTAGGTGTATCGAGGAGGCTCAAGCACGTGGGGAGATCCCGTCCGAACTGACCCCCGTCCGGACGGAATTCCTCATCGGCGCCAAACCCCGGAACCTCCCTCGGGGGCCGGCGCCTCACAACTTGAGCCGCCTCGGGGAAATCCCCTCCGTGCCTTTCAGTTCCGCGCGGAGGGGTTTCCTGTACGGGCTGCTCCTGCACACCCTCAACTTTGCCATCCTCGCCGGCCGTCCGGACACGCCATGGCGTACCATCTTGCCGTCCGGAGGAGGCGGGGGTCCCCGATGGAGGGCACTCTACGCAGGGGTCCTCCCACTATTCATCGGGGACTTGGCCTGGAGGGTGGTGCACGGAGCAGTGCCGTGCAACAAATTTTTAAGCCGGTTCACGGACTCCCAGGCCGCCTGCAATTTTTGCGGTCTGGAGGAGTCCGTGTTCCATGTTTTTATTGAGTGCACGAGGTTGCAGCCCCTGTTCCATTATTTGAAGGGGCTGCTCCTGAAATTCTGGCTGCACTTCAGTCCCACCCTCCTGATCTTTGGGCACCCTGTGCGGAGGGGAGCGGGTAGGTCCGAAGGCCTCCTCGTAGGACTGCTCCTGGGCACGGCCAAGGGTGCCATCAGCCGGTCCAGGCAGCGGGCGGTCGAGGGGGTCGTTCAACCTGACTGCCTGCCTCTCTTCCGCTCTTACATCCGGTCCAGGGTGTCCTTGGAGATGGAGCACGCGGTGTCCACCGGTACGCTCGCGGCCTTCCGCGAGAGGTGGGCACCGGAGGGACTGGAGTGCATCATCACGCCCGGCAACCAAATTTTAATTTGATTTTACGTTTTAAAGTTAATTTGTTTTAATTGCCGGTGCTTTTAGTGTCCCCTTCCCTTTTATAGGGGGCACTGGGGAAAAATTGTGATTTTAGTGCCCAAAAAAAAACAAAAAAAAAAAAGAAAAAAACACAAAAAAAAAACACAAAAAAGGGGGAAAAAAAAATGGGCCTTGTAAATGTCTGGAGTGTCACCCAGGTCGGGTGGCACCGTTTAATGTTTTTATGTTTTCACAGATAAACTCAAAAGAGTTTCATGCACAAGGACCAATCGTGGAGCAGTAGAGGCGTGTCCTGCTCAGTTGGAGCTGTGAGCAGTGCTGAGAGCAGCTAGCAACTTGAGCTCCTGCCTGGAGAGCCCTGAGACCAGCCCAGGAAGAGAAGGAAGGAAGGGGCTTCACCTTCAACTTCTATCCAGAGGGAGAGGAGGAGAAAAGAAATCTTTAACAACTTTTACCATTCTGCAAGGAGTTGGAGAGAGGGGGAAAAACCACAACAACCATCCAGTGTGGAAGGAGGGAGACTCTACAATTCTACAGGTGGGTGTGGGTGCATTTCCCCAAACAGACTTTGTTGTTTCGGTGGGGGGAGGAAAGAAGACCACTGAGGGCCGGAACATCGCGGGGGGTGTGTGTGTGTGTGGTAGTGTGCGTGGGGGCCGTGCTTACAACTAGGCCCCCCCCCACAATTGGAACCCCCCCCACCCCCCCCACATTTGCCTAGCCTGGGATAGCTGGAGCTACCAGGCTGAAGATTGTTGTTTTTCTTAATCATCCTATTAAAGATCGTTGAGGATTGTGTGCCTGGTGGCTCCAGCTACCCCAGGTGAAGACATCTTCTCCCCCCACCTGAAGACCACCCCAAAGACTTTTGTGTTTTGCCATCTGGGGAGTGCACCCACCCACAGCTGCGAGGGGAGACCTGCCCTCGCAGCCCCCCCCCCTTCCCACCCCCCCTCTCTCTTTCTCCGTTACTCTCTGTTTCTCCCCTCTCTCTCTGAGAGCCCTTTTCTTCCGAAATTTTAAAAAAAACCCAATTAACACAACTGAGCAGAGGGAGCAAGGCCTCTCCCCAATTGTCAACGAGGGGAGAGGTGCCTCGTTAAGGGCTCCTCTGCTCAGTTAACATACGAGGCCATTAAAGACCATTAAGGCCTGTGACTTTGGGGTGGGTGTAGCCCTTAAAGGGACCCCGTGATGGCGACCCCATCCACGCCGGTGGCAGGGCCAGCAAGGACGTATGCGCAGGCGGTGTCCACATCCACGGCACCTCCTGCGCCACCCGCTGCCCTGCCACCGTTCAGACTTATAACCAGGAAACACGGGGTCAAGAGCTACACTCACCCCACAATGAGCATCGAGGAGTGCGTGCGGGCGATGGCTGGGGTAGTCGGCCCCTCGGCCATTGTCGCAGCCTCCAAGATGTCTGGGAAGGCCGTGTTCTTCCTGGGGTCGGAGCGGGCGGTGTCCCTGGCCCTTGAAAAGGGGCTCACGGTGGGCGGGACGTTCCTGCCGGTGGACCCTCTCGAGGCCACCGCGCAGAGGGTCATCGTGTCAAACGTCCCGCCCTTTGTTTCCGCTGAGCTCCTCCTCCCTCACCTACACCAACTGGGGGAGGTAAGGTCGGGGATCAACCCCATACCGCTCGGCCTCAGGGAGAACAGCCTGCGCCACGTGTTCTCCTTCCGCCGCCAGCTCTTTGTCCGGCTGGCGCGGGAGGACATGACAGAAGGGCACTTTAATGTGGTGCACGAGGGGACTGCCTACCGCGTCTTCTGGACGTCGGACGGCGTGCGGTGCCATGCCTGCAGGGAGGTGGGGCACGTTCGTAAGAACTGCCCCGCCTCCAAGGCCGCCAAACCACCGAAGGCGGCCATAGCTGGCGCCGCCGCCACCCCTACCCCTAGTTGCGTCCGCGTGCCGGGAGCCATGGGTGCGCGGGCATCGTCGGAGGCCTTTGTTTTCAGGGCCTCCGGCGGGGGGGAGGGAGAGCGTCCGAGCGGAAAGAAGGCGCGGAAGAAGGAGAAACATCTAGAGGCGG